>NC_030416.2:33116567-33124067 GCF_001660625.3 Ictalurus punctatus
CCAGGAAGGCATGTGAAGTGGCAGGTGGGGAAGCATTAAGTCATCGCGCATTCACTGGCTGTTATCTGAGTGGAAGGAGCTGAAGAGGGACTCCTGCTATTACAAACTGACAACGCTGACCAACAAAACCTCTACCTCTCTTCCTATAGCTGTAAGCAGTACCCGAAGTGCTCACAGTGCTCACTGTCTCTTTTCTTTTGTTTGGACTGCTAGGTGCACTAGCTAGGTCATGCTCGCATGCATCACGGAGCCGGTAACAAATAAACCTGGAAAGGTGCCATGTAGTGTGTCTCCCCATCTCCTCACTCAGCTGTCAGGTGGTGGCAGTGGAGCGTCTCAGATTGCAAGCCCTCTCTCACCCTGGCCTGTCCACACCTGTCCCGAAACGCTGTGCTCAGACATGACGTTCGATCTGGAATGTCGACCAGGCAGTTTGGGCATCTGTGTATCAGTGGCTACCAGAAAACCAGTTCAAGGGTCTGACTGTCTGTGCCTTCTTGATTGAATTTAGCTCTGTTTGGCCTGTCATTTCATTTCAGCTTCATCATAATCTCTTCAGAATGTGCCATGGATACAATCGAATATCAATATCTCAACAATTAAACTATTAGGGTTGAGAAATGCATTATATAAGGTCTCATTGATGGGATAGAGGTGTTGGGTGCACTATAATGCACACACACACTTAAATGTGGATAGACAGCCGCATACGTGATTTTCTGATACTTTTATAATGCGCTACTGGTTAATGATAATGAGTATTTATTGGTCACATATACATATGCACAGTGAAATTGTTTTCTTCGCATACCCCAGCATGTCAGGAAGATGGGGTCAGAGCGCAGGGTCAGCCATGATACAGCGCCCCTGGAGCAGGGAGGGTTAAGGGCCTTGCTCAAGGACCCAACAGTGGCAGCGCTGGGGCTTGAACCCCCGACCTTCCAATCAGTAACCCAGAGCATTAACCGCTAAACCACCAATGCCCCCTCTAGTGGTTTCTTGCTGTATTTCCTCTGAATACGGCAGAGAAATGTTTACCATATTTTTACAAAAGTTTACAAAAATAACCCATCCATCCATCCTCCGTACCATTTATTCTACACAGGGTAACAGAGGAGCCTAACCCAGGAAGCTCAGGGCACAGGTCAGGGGACACCTTGGACAGGGTGACAACCCATCCCAGGGCACAATCACTCACACATTCAGACAATTTGGAAATGCCAATCAGCCGATATTGCAGGTCTTTTCCCGAAGCATGGGGGGAACATGCAAATCCACGCACACATGACAGGGTCAGAATTTGAACCCCCAATCCTGGAGGTATGAGGCAAACATGCTAACTACTAAGCCACTAAGCCACCATGCCCCCGTTACAAAGTAACATTTTTAAAATAAAAAACAATAAAATTACAGTTGTTATCTATCCTTTTGTGTAATTTGTGCTTTGACTGTACAGTGTGTGCTTAGTCTATCTACGTTTACTTTCTCCAACCCGAATGAGCACGCATTCTAGGGGGCATATCACTGCACATAATCACCTGACATGGCTGACATGGCTGCATGAATCTACCACTATTTGTGCTTTTCTTTTCCCAAATAATCTGAAGTTGAAGCCAAAATTGAAACCTTATATTTCTGGGCTTTTCTCTTTGAAAGACACAGGAAGGCTCAGCCCTGCTGGCACATTTATATCCTGGTTGAATATGATGTCTAAATTGGCTCTGTGTGGTCTGAATTTGACTTAATTCCTTAACTAAGAGCCATGTGTCCAATTCACCCCAGTCCAAAGTTTGATTTATGGACTGCAGAGGACATTTGCTGGCACGGTGGGAAGTGCTGTGGTGAGTTCACCACGTATCCATGGGCTCTTAATCTTCCGCAACCCAATCAAGGGCTTTTCATCACCCCAGCACAAATTAGACATGAATGTGAATTATGTTTGATGGCCGCGTCTTCACCTCTGAAGGTCCTTGGATTCTCATATCTTCATAACATGCTTCATCCAACTTCGTTAGGCTAAGCTGAGCCGGTCTCTCCCGCCCCTTCACTCCCACAACTCATGTTGCTTTCATTAATTAACTGCCAGATAAATCTTTGTTAGCAACGTGTAACGGTTAACCCCTGCCTCACTTATGGCCATCTGTTAACAAAGCCGTTATACTGCTTTTCCAATAACGCCATGGCAGTGCTTAAGAACCAGTCTGCATTTCCAGTCTGCATGTTGGGGTTTCCTGAGATTCTTGGAGTTTGCACTCTTTCTTACAATCGAAAGTACAACAGCATATCAGCTGTACACAACACATCACCATAGATAATTATTATGGTACACACAAGAGACCAGAAAGTAGTCCAAAAAAGTACAGGCATTGGAAAGGGAGACACATCAATTATTCTTTTTTCTCAGTCTTTGCATGGGAAACACGTTGACCGTGGCACTCACACGTTTCTGATTTGAAATATGTGCAATATACATCTCCTGTTATCACGTGGTATGGACATGATCCCTGCCATAATCCCCCTTCTCTCCCAGTCTTTGAAAATATATCTTACAAATGGTACTGTACATTGTAGATACAGTGCTGTATTTGAAAAAAGTGTTTGCCATATCCTGATTTCTTCTGATTTCTTCTGTTATCCTGATGTATAACTATATGTTTCACACACACACAAGCTGTAATGAACATGTTTTGGGTTTTTTTTTTTTTCATTCAGTCATCATTCATCTATCTTCACAAAGCAGTTTCCTGGTTATGGTGTTGCTGAAGCCTATCCTTGGAACACTGGCCACAAGGCAAGAATACACCCTGGATGGGATGTCAGTCCATCACAGGACACTATGTACATACACAGTCGCACACTCTTTCACACCAAGAGGCAATTTAGCACAGCCAGTCCACCTACTGGTATGTTTGAAGTAACCTCCAAATGTCTATATAAGTCCTAATAAAAAGTTGGTAGAAGGGTACCAGGGGACATCCATATCTGAACCTAACCATTACCAATTGTGTACTCCATAGTCTTCCACTTTCGCAAGTCTTTGGTTTCCAATCATCTGGTCAAATTGTATGGATCGAACGACCATCAATAGCAAAATATTTTTCCATAAGGAAACGAAGACACGCCTCCCGGGATGCAGGTGCAAATAAGGGTACCGCATTCTGCCTGGGAAAGCTTTCAGGGCAAAAAGCCCAACACCTGCCAGATATCATACAGAATATTTCATAGTTATTCGAGAGAGGTTAAACTGGGACTAACACAAGTATAAACTAGAAATAGCCCTTGTGACAACCAGCTTGGAACCGCCATACTCTTTCTCTCCCTGTTTTTCTCGGATTCAACCACAGCTAACTTATAGTATAAATGCTGGCTGGTGAACCATTTGGAGAGGCAGAGTAGCATTGTTTTGTTGCCTCACTGCTCCAGGGCTCAGGGTTCTATCCTGTCTGTGTGTGTCTAGCTCTGTTTTCTACAGATACTCAGGCATCCCATATTTCAGAAACATGCCAATGGTTGGACTGGCTACTCTAAATTGCCCTTAGGCAATGTGTGTGATGTGATACACTGCATGGTATCCCATCCAGGGTGTATTCCTGCCTTTTGCCCAGTGTTTCAACCTCTCAATGAATGTATTAAGGGATTCAGAGCCAGTACCTATTATTTTGCTATTCTCAACAAAACACCATTGCGACAGACAGGGAGACAGGAAGTGCGAATCCATGTGCAAGACGTTTGGCGACAAATCCACAGTCTAGAAATCAGGGTCAGATACCAGAACTTACCTGAAACAAAAGTACTGGCAAGACTTTGCTAATGTGTGCATGATTTGTGCAAGTGCTTTATATAGGCTGTGAACAGGAAGTGAAGAAACAACGGAAGAACCTTTACATTTCCATACACCTTAATTCAGTATTCTAGCACTAGTTTAGCCACGCTTTCACCGCTTAAATAGATTGTTAAACATCCTTGAGTCGTTTGAGATTTCAAATGCACAAATACCCCACTGGAACTGGAGTCTCATCATAGCTGGGGTTCAAGCATTTTATACCAATGCCTCTGTGAACAGGCTCGTGAGACACAAAGGCGCATCTTACCTACATCTAATGAACTGATTTCTGATGCTTTCTGCTTCATGATGAGTATTCAGATGTAGTGGACACTTTTTTTTTTTAGTTCACGAAAATGTCTATGAAATATATTTTGAACTCAGGACTGCTAGTTGTGTCCTTGAGCAAGACCTGTCAGTTGTATCCTGTCTTCCAAAAATGACCTTGTATGCAATAGTGTTGTTGACCATGTCACAGTGTATCATTAGGTTATTACCTCACCACTAACTTCAAAATCCATCTATTATCCAAACTTTTATTTTTCTACCCAGTCAATTTTTTTTTTTTTTTTTAACTATTTACACCCCGGCTGCAACACCCCAAAACTTTCGCAGCCACCCTCCCTCTGAATTCCTAAATCGTACTACAGTAACCTCCATTTCTCTGAGCAGGGCACATGGACGGCACTGAAAACAAGTTAACTGTGTGTTCCACTACTGTTGTAAATAAATTACATTGGTACTTCTGCTGCCACTCGAGCAGGTTCATAACTTTATCATACACACAGAAGAACATGGCATTACTGACAGGAATTTAACCAAACAGCTATCTATTTTTGCCTAAGCAAAAGCAAAGCAGCGATGCCAACTGTCACACTAATTAGATTTTTTTTTTCTTCTCGCCAACAACAAATGATAAATACTGACAATTTAACCTAGATTGTAAAATCATTCTCTGAAATGCAGAAATGAGAAATAAAGAACAACAAGGGGATTTGATCTTTTTGTTATACTTTTGATTTGTATTGGTTTACCAGGGTCGGTGTGGATGAGCTCGAAAGTTTAAACAGACTTTTGTAAGCTTTTTCATAAATGTTCACTACCAGCTCGTGTGTTTTTAAATGCTCAGTTAATTCTGTACCATGAAACTGTAATTGGTTATCATACTATGAATATTTCAAATCGTAAAACCCTATAGTATTCCAAGCATGAGTAACCAGACAGTGACACACTTTATATTGCTTTGCATCTGTTTGACCTGATTACGAGGTTAAGTCATGAGTGTGTGATGCATTTATTAACCCCGCTGTAGCACGCATGATTTAACAAGATTCAAGAGAAGGCGTGCGTGCATGGGTACACCAGGACTGAAACTGAAATCCAACAAAAACAAAATAAAACTGATAACACTGATGGCATAATTGTGTCTGACAGTTAGAGAGCGTATCATGTGCAGCACTTGAAAGCTTTGGGGAACAAACCGGGGATGCACCACTAATGGATAGCTTCTCAGATACTATTACTCACATAGATTGTCTGTCTTTTAATACTTTGTACAGTGCTCACAGCTGACAGCTCGCTCTCTGAGCAGATGGAGGGGGGGTTGAGGGGGTGATAAAGAAGCAGCTTTTTGCCTGGGAGTCAAATTTTTCTTCCCGTTCTAAAGAGGGAGCCGTGACATATTCACTCATAGTCTGTAATGTTAATGAACAGGAAGAGGGTGTCGATGAGGTAAGGACGAGTGCTCAGGCAAGATACTGTTTAGGCAGGAACTCTGCTGACCACACACACACACACACACACACACATAGAGTACTTTGCTATCTAAGAGTGACAGCTGAAAACCTTTCGCGCTGCGTCTGTCTCCCTGCTGTACCCATGAAGCTGGAGATGTGCAGCTGCAGGTAGTAATTACCGATTAAAGCTTGGGATTGGAGGACAAATGTGCCATATAATCAGCGAGCAGATCTTCTTTTGGAGCTGTCGACAATAGATGTAATTAACAAGGTAATTGGCCAGAGATGTCTAAGATTTCCTCGGTTCTTAGTTATTTGAGGGTTTTGGCCTCTTTTCTATGGTATTTCACGTCTCTTTTTTTTGTACTTGTGCGATTCTTTGTTGGTTTAAAAATGCTGGATGTAGCTGAATGAGCCTGTAGGTTACAGGAGATAATATATTTAACACATTTCAGTATGTATTCACCGGTGTATTATTGGTATAAAAAGACTGCATCAAATCTGTTTAACAAAAAGAATTCAAATATGACATTTTGTCTATACTTCACATATTGATTAATATATAAAATCCTTCTAATTTATAAAATAACTTATTTAAGGAATAAAACATGCCATGGTGTGCAGTTATAGGAAAATAATCAATAACAGCACATCATGAGGTGTTTTACTCCTCTTATCCCACAGCAATTTGGCTTTTTCTTCTTATTAAGAAATAACATCATACTTTTTTTAGTTACATTTAATGATGTGGATCTTCTGCCAGTCAAGTTCATGTTATCATTTATTATAAGAGCTATAAACAGTCATTCTTTCACTTTCTCTTGATACGTTAATAAGACAAACAATGCAGCTTGCTACTGAGAATCTGCCAAATGCAAAACTCTATCCTGGAGAAACCATACTACCATGGTAGTACTAACATTCTTTCCATGGCAGTATTATTTGTCAAAGTTTTGTCAATAGTTTTGGAAAATGTATCTTAGAAATCGGATGATTGGCGCCAGATTGTTATGGTGATGTGATTAGCACTGATTAGCATTGCCAAGTCACAGCTCTAGGGTGAATGTGTGTGTTCATGGCGTCCCTTCTATTTCAGCCTCACACCTGGATCCACCGTGACCCTGACCAGGATAAAGCACTTGCTCAAGCTAAATAAAGAGTACAAATAAACTGGATGATCATTATACAAGAGGTCTTGCATTTTAGGCATTCCACTTTTAAAACACCGCGATAAGCCCTGTCGTGTTCATGGATAAAGATTTCACTGCACCAAAAATTAATTCTAAATGTAGCTATTTGTAAATCCTACAAAGAAAATAGCATATGGAGCATATGGGACCGTTCAGGGTGATTAGCACACATAATAAAACGGCTATAGATAGATTAAAATTCTCATTTTGGCCTTCTAGGCCAATATTTGGCTAGGCATTTTAACTAGCGTGTTTAAGCTGGTGCAGATCAGCTGTGGTTTAATTTGACTGTTGGTTAGAGGACACACTTATAAACCCAGTTATGTATGCAATCATGACTTCGCCTCAGGGAAAGGCATTCTACTCTCAACTGCTTTTTAATTGCCAATAATTAATCTCTTTACAGTGACACCGAATTGATTGCATAGTTTGGGCCGCTCGCTGAGTCAGTTTGATAGCTAATCTAGCTCATTATATCATCCCAATCTAGTACATTACTCCGTGTGCATGACTGATTTCAGCTGCTGGATGCTGGATTTATTTTTAACCAGACCTACAGGTTTGTTTTAACATTCTCTACGTCAGGTTTTATACAGAACGATCGGGTGAATAACACCATAAAGACTTTGAAGATGCTGTGATCTTTGAAAAGCATCATGTTATAAATCTCATGTGTAGATTGCAGACAGGTTATTTAATGCCATGGAATATTGAATATAAGTGCATGTTTGCCTCACACCTCTGGGGATGG
>NC_030416.2:33129067-33189067 GCF_001660625.3 Ictalurus punctatus
ATATGTATATATATATATATATATATATATATATATATATATATATATATATATATATATATATATATATATGTATGTATATGTTTATGCTCAGTGGTCCAGAGCTCCAAGCTACGACCTCTGCTTGTCTAATCGTGTGATTCTATGATCAGGGAGTCATTTAACCCTTGTAACAGTCAAAAATACATTTTCTTAACTCATTGAACCAATCAAAACCCATCTCAGGCAACAATCTCATTTTTTGCAAAGTCTCAAGGTTCAAATCCTGATGATTCAACAGCCATCAGTTGGGAGCAAACTTGCCTGTACAATCTGGGTGGGAGGGATGACATTACTCGCTCTCTCCTGTCAATCATTGTGACACTAGCCAATCATGGGTGTCGGTGAGCTCATATATGCGGAAGAGGGCAGATAGCACTTTCCTCTGAGTCTGTTATGCTGCCCTGTGATGGTG
The DNA here is from genome assembly GCF_001660625.3 of Ictalurus punctatus. Taxonomy (NCBI): domain Eukaryota; kingdom Metazoa; phylum Chordata; class Actinopteri; order Siluriformes; family Ictaluridae; genus Ictalurus; species Ictalurus punctatus. Next base: position 33,129,522 of record NC_030416.2, read on the forward strand.
CATGAGTAGGAGTTTGAAACGATGTAACAGAAGAGATTCATCAGTAGGGTTTTTTTTTTAATATATATATTACTCAGCCCTTAGGCAGAATATCACGAAGCTCAGAGGTGAGTTGGGTGATTAATTTAACGAATAAATTCTCATCTTGGGGTCAGCACATCATGGTTAGTGGAGTGGTGCTCCTTTTCAGAGACAGATTAGTGAAGTAATAAAACACAGCTCGGTCCAGACAGACAGGTGTCCACCTGTACAGATACAGCACACAAGCACAGACACTTAACAAAGCAGGGATTCTGCTAATAGCACGCTGCCATCGGTTCATGTTCCTTCCCTAATAGGACCTGGTTTAATCTGTCCCTCATTCCGGAGAGGGGGAGGACAGCTATGAAAGCACTCGACAACTAAGCACAATTTCTTTTCCCATTATTTCTTCTCAACTGGAAGATAATCGATATCAGAGAGGCCTCCTTGCCATGTGATTAGCCAGGCATGTGCATAATTGAGGTGCTTACCATGAATCAGACATGGCCAGCCTGGTGAGTTCAGGCTTCAGTTTAGCAATGGAGATGAAGAGGAGAGAATGAACCCACGCTTTTCTCCATCCTCTGATTCTCCAAGGGTGTTTTCTCACATGGCCCGAATGCTCAAACCTGTACTAAGGATCAATTCGTGACTCGTTACTAGAATGGTGTCATCATCTCAAGCTTGTTTCCGGTTGTTCCTTCACTAACCTCTCTTTTTTCTTCTCTCTTGAATCGAGACAAACAAAAGTGCGCCTTGTCATGTTACAGTCTCCTCTGCCCTGAATTTGTTCCTTGTTGGAAAACCTTAGAAAGTTATAGCTTTAAGTCTGACTGTAACAAAGCTCTGAAACTGGAGACTCCTTCCAAAAAGGTTAAATGAACATTTCCTTACAGAAACCTTCACTGTCCGTTTATGTGATGCGTCCACCCTACAAGGCCCTATGCAAGTTGATACTATAGAAACGATAATGTATTAGGATGAGCGCATTAATGTAAACCTGTGATTTGAATTATAGCTTGAACTACTATCAGTACTGCAGTTATAGAACCTTGTAGAACCTCTGACCAATCAGAATCGAGAGTTCAACATACAATATATGTCAACAAAATTTCTGCATTTTTATCATACCCCATTTTTGTTCCATTGTGGTATATAAAGTAACATAAAGTAAATTCAACCAATTATATATTATATTGCATTTTTTTTTCAGTTTCATTTTATTTGGATAACACTTTTAACAATGGACATTGTCACAAATCGGCTTTACAGAAATGCGTATATAAATTCAGGACATGAATTTTAAATGTATATATGTATCCCCAATGATCAAGCCAGAGCCGATACTCTGAGACGATATGAGGAAAAAACCTTGAGAGGAACCAGACTCGAAAGGGATCCCATCCTCATCTGGCTGACAACAGATTATGGTGTTTATGGCCATGTAATTTTTTTTTGTTTGTTTTTTTTGTTGCACATTTTGGTTTACTTTATTCAGTACATCAGGTTTACAAAGCATGACTCGCTCTGTGATTATACAAGGTGATGAGCACATTGTTCACTTCTGTCAACTTCCGTAACGAAACAGAATCCATTCGGTTATAATCAGATAATTAGATAATCAGACTGACAAAACGTCTGCAATGCTCCTGCTTCATCCCATCATCATCATCATCATCATCATCAAAACAGAGAAGAGCGCTTACACACGTTACATGTAATAGTTAATGACAATGTAGTTTGTGTGACTGCAAGCAGGGACTCCATCAAGACTAGCTATGACAGTGTAACTAAAAGGGAGAGTCAGAAGGTAACACAGACATGAGGGCTCTCTGGGACATAAGGCAGCCAGCCCCTCCACCATCAACAAACCTGGGTGAAGGCGTGAAAGTGGAGGGGCTTCAGCATCCAAACATCCCAGTTCACCCCAACACTCTATCCCTGTGAGCCTCTAGATCTGCTCCTTTACCTAAAGAAAAACTATTCACAAAAAGCTCGACTAAACAAATATGTTTCCAGCCTGGACTTAAACACTGAAACTGTGTCTGAGTCACGAACACTAATTGGAAGGCTGTTCCATAACTGTGGGGCTTTGTAAGAGAAAGCTCTTCCCCCTGCTGTAGCCTTCACTATTCCAGGTACTAACAAATATCCTGCACCTTTTGATCGAAGTTAGCGTGGAATATTATCATTCCATATCGAAAGTTTCACAAACTGACATGAACCCCAGATCAGTTCCTGGACCATTATCTCTCTGTTAAATAATAAAGCCTTAAGGCATTTTCACATTTTTTTCCCCCTCAGTCCATTGTAACTGAGGGTTTGGTATATTATTTCCATACATAAAGTGTGAAAACGTCTAAAGCTTCTTTATTACTTAACAGAGAATTGATGATTCATTCAGACGACCAGTTACAAATATACCACACGTCATCATGCCATTGGTCTACAGACACACTTTAAATCCTGATCAGTAGTGAAGACGAGTGCACTGTATACCCGGCCACTAACGCTCGTCATGTGCGTGTGTACTCAGGCTTTTGCTTTCACCTTCAAGTGCAATCTGTTGATCTTCAGCTGATTTGAGAATTGTAGTAGCATCTATTGATTCGAACACGATCTCTTGAGGAAAGACCGCAGAAATGTCGTACACACGGCTTCCTCTCTCGCGACCGAGTCGAGTTTCTTCCCTAATGTTTTCTGACACTGGCGTTCACTAGTAATGATCACCTTTGGGGCTTTTCCGTCGTGTTTGTCTCAGTGAAGGCCGCCTGTGAAACAGAGATCAATAACGCAGTTGGAGAGGCTCCTTTCTTACCCGCCATGTTTCTGTGTGATCCGCCTGAGCGCCTACTCCGGCCCCTCAAGAGCTCTTTTCCTCTCTGCTGCCTTGAGTGGGACACGCTGTTGCTCTCTCTCACACACACACACACACACACACACACACACACACACACACACACACAGATATTTTCACTGCAGCTAGTAAAATGTTCTTGATGATAGCTGGACATTATTACATGTAAGGAATTAAACACTTGGGTTTTTTATTCTTCTTACACCACAGCAATTTACTTACGCTTTTGAATTAATTAAATAACGGATTGTTGTGCTTTTTATCCAATGATAGTTACATTTAATGTTGTGGAAACAAGATATCACTGACATTTCACCAGCTACATACAGACATCCTGCACGTTGAGGAAACTTCTTCTGACGGCTTTACTTCGGACTTCTTGGAACGACGTGCTGACACTGGAGACTCCTTCCATAAATGCTTAAGTTTGACGTTTTCTCCTTACAGACGAATATATATTTTAATTAGTTTAGCAGTAGTTGTCGATTGTATGGTCGATCATGCACCATGCAGTCCTATGAATGAGCTGTTACTATAGAAACAATAACGTATTAGAATAAGAGCATTAATACGCATAAACCTGGGATTTGCAGAGCCGGTGGTACAGAAACTTAATCAATACGTTCTGACCAATCAGAATCAAGAATTCAACAGCACTGTGGTATGAGACATTCAGTAACTAGTGCGAATTATTGAGGAGGATACACCCGGAGTTTAATGAAGAATGATGGCGACATCCTGTACATGGAAAATATAACGTGACCTTCTGCTTATCAGAAATTCCTTTTGATAACCGATTAGAAAAGTCTGAGACGCTGTCCATCACTCTGAGGTAAAGTGTCTAGATTATTGGCACTCTAAACACTGTCCTGATGTCCTGCTATGCATTTAGTGGAAATCTGTGCGTGCATCATCGTGGCATTTGCAAATGCACTGACCCCGGTGCACGGAAAAAGTAATTCCACCCTGTCATGTTCGCCTTTGAGGCGAGGAAAAAAAAAAACATATAATGTGCAACTCTTCATAATCCGAGCCTCTTCTTCTGCCTTTACATGCCTTCGTTTCTGCCTTTTTTTTGCTTTGCTTTTAGAAGAAATAAGGCGCTGATGGCAAGATTGCAGGGACATCCATTTACAGAGTATGGCACTTGACAGGAAGACATGTTTCATTCGCTGTGCACGTGGCATGTCTGACTGCAAGCCGTCAGCAGAACTCGAGCCGTCAGCATGCTTTTGATGGGAAAGATGTGTGTGTGTGTGTGTGTGTGTGTGTGTGTGTGTGTGTGTGTGTGTGTGAGTGTAAAGTATTAACCCCTCCTGTTCTACACATTACCACATATACACATTCTACATACAGACCTGCTAATGATGTATGACTGGACTGCATGCCAACGTTTTCTCCTCTTCCTCCATCCATCTTTCACTTTCTGACCCTCATTCAGTCAATAGAACTTAGAGACCTATCCATCATGACCCTGCAAGCACTGATTAGCTGTGTGTGTGTGTGTGTGTGTGTGTGTGTGTGTGTGTGTGTGTGTGTGTCAGTTCATATCCAATCAGAAGAAAATGACTATGACATGAATGAACTGGCATCGATACCTGCTGTGGGATCTGCGGCAGCTGGGCAAGCGTCTCGTTTCACTGTTACACTATTCCCCATTTCCCATCTCAGAGATTATGTTTTCTACTCAAGCTTATTATGAAGCCAGTGACTGGGTATACCAGTGTGTGTGTGTGTGTGTGTGTGTGTGTGTGTGTGTGTACAATGTCAGAGCCATGCTTCAGTGTTAGCGTTTGTCACTTCTCAGCTGCGATGACATGCCTCTTCCCTGCTTCTCGCTAGTTCTTAGAGAACGATACACACACGCACATGCACATGCCCTCTGGTCTCGTCTCGCACACACACACTAACATACACACTTGCACACATCATAAAACCGGAGTAATTAATTGTGTCACATCACACTCATTTAGTGAGCTATCTCTCAGCATTAGCCCTGTTTTCCGCTGCTAAGCCTTCGCGCTGTATTACGACGTGTCACGCCGAATGACTTCCTCTGGTTTCGGGTTCTACCGCTTCCTCCACCGTTCCCGTTTTTTTTTTTTTTCTTCTTCTTCTTCTTTCTCTCGAACCGCATTTGTATTAGACAAAAAAAAAAACATTCCCTGCAGAGCCGTGCCAATTTCAGCTTTTGTTAAAATGTGTGAAGAACATTTGTAATTTTATAAACCTCATTAACGGGAAATTAAAAAGGAAGGTTGATGAGGATGGTGGAGGGTAGTGGTGGTGGTGGTGGTGGTGGAGGGGGGGGGGGGTCGTGGGTTTTGGTGGGGATTCGGAATGCCTACTGAATGTTCTAGAAAACCCTCTGTTTTCCCCCTCTCATACTAATCACTAATCCCCAAACAAAAGACTCCGAATACAATTCCGCTTAGGAGCGACGTCACACATACGGAATGAGAGAATTCAGCACGTGTCTGTAAGGAATATGACATGACGGGCGTAAAGCTAAAAGAGTGGTAAGGTAAGGTAAAAAGTGGGAGGAGCCACTCTATGTCCTGGCCTACCTCCGTGTTTCAGTGGAAATGACGTCAAAACATCGAATAACACTGCGTTTCCAGGCATTTCACAGGGACTTTACTCAACAGCGATGTGGTGTGATGCCTCTTCACGTGAAGCACTGGAATAATCCCAAAGTACCCTGAAGTCTTTTATTCCTCTTGTACTTCAGCAATTTGCCAACGATTACAACGTTTAATTTATCCCTGCTTTTTAACCACATTTATTGTCGTGGAGCGTCTTCAGAACAACCGGTTCCTGTTATAACTTACGTTATAGCAGCTGTAAGCATTCGTTCTCTCATAAGTCTCTCATTTTTTTCTCTCTCTTAATAAGTTAATAAGACAAAAACAAACACAGCACTGACTCTGGAGACTCCTATCATGAATGTTAAATAAACGTCACCTTATTGACAATATCAACAATTACTCATTTTTTTTAGAATGTGTTTGTGGCTACACAAGTCCCCGCGAATGAGTTGTTGCTATAGAAATGATAACGTGTTCGAATAAATGCATGAAAATAAACCTGTGATTTGAATTACACGCTGCGTTACTATCCGGACAGTACGTTCGCCTCACACCTCCAGGGTCGGGGGTTCGATTCCCACCGTGGCCCTGTGTGTGCGGAGTTTGCATGTTCTCCCCGTGCTGTGGGGGTTTCCACCGGGTAATCCGGTTTCCTCCCCGGGTCCAAAGACATGCATGGTAGGCTGATTAGCATGTCCAAAGTGTCTGTAGTGTGTGAGTGTGTATGTGATTGTGCCCTGCGATGGATTGGCACCCTGTCCAGGGTGCACCCCGCCTTGTGCCCTATGCTCCCTGGGATAGGATCCAGGTTCCCCGTGACCCTGAAGAAAAGGATAAGTGGTATAGAAGATGGATGGATGGATGGATGGATGGATGGATGGATGGACTACTATCCGGACTGCTGTCACCACTTTCCGACCAATCACAGTGTTCAGTATGACTCGTTGAAGTGATATTGTAAACAAGATTAACACACTCCGACTGTGTGACTTTAATTAATGGAATATTGTCTGTAATGGCGTTTAAGACGGGAATATTTCTCAGTGAAAATGCGTTCATTAAAAAGAGAGCTGAACATTATCAAGCATTACTTTACAATTCAGTCAGTACCGTCATTACTTCTGCTAATTGAATTACGTCCTAACGAGGACGACGGCTACACAACGGTGCTTTATGCAAATTGCCTTCCTCTTGCCCTGAGTTATCTGGAAATGAAACAAATATGATAGTTGAGTTTAAGTGATTAAACAGAGGAATAATAATATTCTTCGTATAGCACAGACAGCCCCTGAGGATGTGTCAGGATGAGAGTTACAGTATTTTAAGCATGGACATGGACATGTAGATGTATTATGTGTGTATTATAGATCTATAACCACCTCATTAATTTAAACTCCTCATTTACTCTTTAAAATGCAAATCGAATTCAACAGATTGTTTGGAGTCCATTAAAATATACGCTTCATCTGTACTGAGTGTGTTTTTATATGAGTAATTAAATGTATTTTTTATAGGATAACGTGTTATCCTGGGTGAGCAGGTATTTGTGTGTATTATGTAATGTGTCACGCTGTTATAGGAAAATAATCAACATTGGGTTGGTGTGATGCCGTGCTGACGTGAAGCAGAGTTTCTCGTACCACCCTGAGGTCCTGAAGTGTTTTCTTCTTGTACCACATCACGCACTTTTTAAAATAAAGTAATTATACACTGATCAGCCATAACATTAAAACCACCTGCCTAATATAGCGTTGGTCCCATTTTTCCTGCTTCCAAAACATCAAATGGTCAACACTTCTATAATGCTTTTATACAAAGCGCTTTACACTGGTTCTTATTCACCCATTCACACACACTCACACACCAATGGTAGCAGAGCTGTCATGCAAGGCACTAACTTGACATCGGGAGCAACTCGGGGTTCAGTGTCTCGCCCAAGGACACTTCAGCATGTGGAGTCACGTGGGCCGGGAATCGAACCGCCAACAATACGATTAGTGGACAACCCGCTCTACCACCTGAGCCACAGCCGCCCAATCAAATTCGAGAACTGACTGTTCACTTGCTGCCTAATATATCCCACCCCTTGATAGATGCCACTGTAACGAGATAATGAGTGTTATTCACGTAACGTGTCAGTGGTTTCAATTTTATGGCTGATGGGTGTACTTTTTATTCATTTGTAGTTACATTTAATTTTGTGGAACATCTCTGGAACAAGTTCCTCTTAGTACATGTGTTATAGCAGCTATATATAGACAGTCATTCAATCATCAACCCCTGATTTTTTCTCTCTTTTGGAGTCAACAAGCCAAAAAACAAAACAAAAAAAACAACAACAAACGCAGCTTGTCGTGTTACAGAGAAACCACGCATTCCTCTGTCGCGAAGGCTTTGCCGTAGTGGTAAACTCGCTGTGATTAGAATTACAGCTGGAATTATTGTGCAATCTGTTGTTATAGAAATTTAATCAACACCTGCTGACCAAATGTGAGACCAGATTGAAGAATTCAACAGTTCTGTAGTATGAATAACATTACGCTCCAAAAAGTCGTTCCTAAAGTTCATTGTATTAGCATTGTTTATCCTGTAGAAGGTGCTGAGGCAAAAATGGACACATTTTTGTTTGTAGGATTTATATAGCGTTATCATTTGCAGCTGCAGCTGAGGTGGAGTTCTCCCACTCTACCCCATTCATATGCTATCTCCACTGGCTTCCTGTTGATTTAAAACACCAATGCTTGCCTACAAAGCCAAGAACAGACCAGTACCCACCTACCTTAAAGCTTTTATCACACCCTGCTCTGCTCCTCACTTCCTCCATTCCTCTAGCACTGCTCGACTAGTCCCACCATCTCTCAGGGTACAAGGAAGGCACGCATCAAGACTCTTCTCTGTTCTAGGTGGTGGAATGGAATCAACTTCATGAACAAGATGTTCAAACTGATGAGTCACTGACTGTCTACAAACAATCATGAAAGACCTACCTCTTCATGAAGTACTTCAATTAGGATGAGGATGTATTTTTTTGATCGGGACTTTAAAGCACTTCTACCAAATGCCTTAAATGTAAATGTAAATCACTGTAACCAGCCAATGAACTAATCAGTTACTGTACTTGCATGTTTCTGTCCTGTCAGTCTGTCCATCAGCATGAAATCCGCATGCAGTGCAGTATCTCAAAAATACAGTACCCTCCACTAATATTGGCACCCTTGGTAAATATGAGTAAAGAAGGCTGTGAAAAATTGTCTTTAATGTTTAACTTTTTGATCTTTTATTTAAAATAAAATCACAAATATACTCCGCTCTCATGGATATCAAACAATCGCAAACACTACACAGGTTCCAAAAAAATTTTAATATATAATTTGGCAGTGTATATATATATATATATATATATATATATATACACACATATGTATGTATATGGGTGTGTGTGTGTGTGTGTGTGTATATATATCACACAGTGTGCAGTAAAGGTCATACAAGGGTGGTGCTGGAAAGGATTCATCCTCTGTGATGGACTTGACTGTCCATATAGCACACAGTATTAGTATTTGATCCATGCAGTCTCAGTGTCCCAGACTCAATTGTGTGGAGCAGTGAGACCTACACTGAGCTGTTTTCCAGTTCGAGTCTGTTTGTTCCATTTTACTTCATATCTGTCGCTTGGAGTTGGGATGAATAGAGCTGCACTTGTCCCACACATACACTCACTCTCTCTCACACACACAGAGCTGTGTGAGACTGCTTTTGGATAGCAGCGAGAAGCTATTTCCCAAAGAGTATAATGCTCTTAAGAAATGGTTGAGTGAAGCATTTGAGAGAGAGAGAGAGAGCGAGAGAGAGAGATTTTGTCTGCTCTGGCTCAAGTGACCATTGAAAGGATGTGTACACAGAAGATGGGGCGCTCTCATTCTCATACATGCTTACAGGAAAGAAGGTGGGAGGAAAAAGAGAACAGATGATGATGATGATGATGATGATGATGATGATGGCACTCTACATTTTTCAGTGTTATTAAGTACTTGGAACACGCACGCATACACACTCATACAAATATATACAGATGCCTCCACTGAAAGCCTACTTTCACCTGTCCATTGGTACTGAAAAGGTTTAGTGCTTATTAATGGGAGATTATATATTTTCTGTTATGAAGTGAAATTACAGGAATTTCCAGAATTGTAGGAGAGAGAGAGAAAGAGGGAGAGAAGGAGAGATGCTCAGAAATGTGACTGTAATTCTGCAGGAGTGCGGCGCGGATTTGCCACTTTCCCCTCCGACAAAATCCAAACATTTCAAGAGATTAACCTCGGCATGCGATAAATGTTAAACTTCTTTCCACCCTCCAATTTTCTCGGAGCGGACTCCGGAAGGCACAGGCGCGTGCGAGATAAAAAAAAAATGATCACCTAATTCACTCGAGCACAAAATACATTTCTGGAGAGCGGATCAGAGAGGCGAGAACTCTGAGTTCCTCTTCTGTGGACAGCTGGCCAGCGTATACGCACTGATGAAACGCTCCCATAATTACATCTGTGTGTAGAAGACGCAGGTTTGTACAGCTTCAAAGAGTTACGGGAAAAGAGATACAAAAACATTCGAAATGTATGTTTTCAAGGTGATTCATTTGGAGTAAAAGAATGGAAAACACTTGATTTTTGCATTGTAAGAGGACTAATATCCAAATGGTGGCAGTGGTTAGCACATTTGCCGCGCACCTCTGGGGTCGAGGGTTTGAGTCCCACCTCTTCTTGCATGTTCTCCCTGTGCTTTGGGGGTTTCCTCTGGGTACTCCGGTTTCCTCCCAAAGACATGGGTTGCAGGCTGATTGGCATGTCTAAATTGTGTGAGTGTGCGATTGTGCCCTGCGATGGGTTGGCGCCCCATCTGGAGGGTCCCCCGCATTGTGACCCCTGTGATAGGCTCCAGGCTCCATGCGACCGTGTGTACGATAAGCAGAAAATAGATGGATGGGCATAAAGCAGTCGGTCCTTTCAAAATGTAAGGAATAAAACACTTGGAGGTTTGCTTTTATAGGAAAATAATTGACAGTTAATTGTATTCCTTTTATACCACAGCAATCTGCCAACAGTTACAATTAATTTTATTAAGTAAAGAAAGGCACATTTACTTTTTACTTTTCATTCGTTTATAGTTACATTTAATGTTGTGGAACGTCCATTAGACAAGTTTGTTCCTGTTATCGTTTACGTTACAGCAGTTTGAAGAGAGTTGTTATACTCTCTTGTAGTTAATATTATTTAAAAAATAAAATAAAATTTTTTAAAATAATAATAATAAACATGTCATGGCATGTCCAAAGTGTCCGTAGTGTATGACTGGGTGTGTGAGTGTTTATGTGATTGTGATGCGATGGATTGGCACCCTGTCCAGGGTGTACCCCGCCTTGTGCCCGATGCTCCCTGGGATAGACTCCAGGTTCCCTGTGACCCTGAAATGGATAAAGCGGTATAGAAGATGGATGGAATAAACATGTCATATTACTTACTAAGAAACCGAAGCGCACAAAGCTTTTCAGAAAACCTGAAGTCCTCTAACTGTTACAAAGCTCTGACACTGGAGACTCCTTCCATCCAACTACCCATCAATGCACACTATGGACAATTTAGAAATGGCACTAAAAAAAATCCAAAAACACGTGTCTTTGGATTGGTGGAGGAAACCAGAGTACCCAGATGAAACCCTCAAAGCATGGGGAGAAGATACAAACTCCACATACACAGGGCAGTGGTGGGATTCGAATCCACAACCCCCAAACCAATGCTAACCATTAAGCCACCGTGGTCCCTGAAACTCCTCCCATAAATGTTAAATAAACATCTCCTTTATTATGAGGCTTAGATGATGTGGAGCATCCGTCATACAAGCCTCTGTGTAAGTTGTTACTATAGAAACGATGACAGATTAGACCAAGTGCATTAATATAAACCTGTAAATTTGGAGCTGGCACTAAAAAAAAAATGAATGAACACCTTCTGACCAATCAGGATAGAGAATATAACAGCACCGTGGTATAAATACAAAATAATTACCTTTATCTTGCTAAATAAATACTTGAATGTCACTTTTTGGACAAACTCTAAAGACATTCCTGCCCTGTTAATTATAAACGAACAGAGGATTGAAAACGGCAGTAGCCTGATATACTCGAGTCTAACGTGGCATTTTGGAACATCGTACGATCTTTTGTTTTTTTCACGATTTAGATGTTTGAGTCGTTTTGGATCATCACATCGGCGTTAGGATCACAGGGACTGGAAAGATGAAAGCATAATAAACGTCGGCTTCCTGCGCTGCAAAATGCCACCTCTTTGTCTGAATTATACGTGTGGACAAACAGTGAATGACTAATTTGTGTCCACTGATGGAACAACAAAGGTGTCCCGTCACCTGGGTACGTTTCCAGGGTACGAGCGCGTTGTGTGTGAGCCAGCTTAGCGTGGCATTGTGACTGAACACAGTGTGCAGATTGAGAAGAGCGCAGAGTTAATTGGCTCAACAAAACTCTAGACCAGATCAAGAAAACAGTTTTACTAAACGTCTCCATTACAGTCTGCCGAGTGTTTGTCTGGGGAGGAAATATAAACATCTTTTATTTGTTTGTTTTTTTCCCATTTGGCCGAGTCAGACGGTACGCCGTACGAGCGCCACGCTCACGTCTGCTGCAGACGAGTGATAATTTGATGCAGCCGTCTCAAACAGGAACATAGCTATCAGTGTGTGTGTGTGTGTGTGTGTGTGTGTGTGTGTGTGTGTGTGTGTTTCTGTGCTTGAAATGTCATGGACAATCTGTTTTGCTTTGCTAATGACCTCTGTTTGCTAAGACTCTGTAAGTACTCAAAGCATTTGGAATCAAAACATTTGAAAAGGGTAGCTCATCTTGGACGAGTATTTCCAAATCGTGACCTCTGGATTTTAACGGTCTGTCCGGTATTTCCTGTCTCCGTAGACTTTCGTATCTTCTTCCTGTGTCTGTACGGGTTTCCTCTGGCTTCCACCCACCTCCAAAAGACATGCTCGTAGATGAATGTGAGTGTGTCCTTCAATGGACCGGTGTCCCATCCAAGCTGTATTCTAGCATCACACACAGTTTTCCCAGGATAAGCTCCAGATCCACACCAGCCTGAACAGGATACCGTGCTTACTGAAGATGAATCAATGAAGATGGTTTTATGTGGCTTAGTAGTTAGCATGTTCGCTTCACACCTCCAGGGTCGGGGGTTCGATTCCCACCGTGGCTCTGTGTGTGCTGAGTTTGCATGTTCTCCCCGTGCTGCGGGGGTTTCCTCCGGGCACTCCGGTTTCCTCCCCCAGTCCAAACACATGCATGGTAGGCTGATTGGTGTGTCTAAAGTGTCCGTAGTGTATGAATGGGTGTGTGAGTGTGTAATGGAGAGGCACCCTGTCCAGGGTGTACCCCGCCTTGGACGGAGTTCCAACCCATCACAGGTCACAATCACACACTACAGACAATTTGGAAATGCCAGTCAGTCTACAATGCATGTCTTTGGACTGGGGGAGGAAAGCGAAGTACCTGAAGGAAACCCCCAAAGAACGGGGAGACCAAACTCCGCATACACAGGTGGGAATGGACAACAAAGCCACCATGCCCTTCAAAATTCCACTTCCTAGTTCAGAACTGTTACTACAGTAGTGTTAGCGACGTCATCAGCGGACATGTCAAACCATCCTTTTCAGGAATATAACTTTTGACTTAAAATATGAAAGATGAATAGGAAGAACGGACGCCACTTTCACCGGAAGCACCTTTAACTGGAATGTACAAATCAATGTAAGCTAGCTAGCCAGCTAGCCGACGTGCTATGAAGTGAATGTGGCTTCTTCGGGACCGTACTGTCTGGATATGTGAATTTTCAGCTACTCAATATTAATTTCTTGTTTATAGAACTGTTATGCAAAAGCAGTATCGCACGAGCAAGAGTACGGTTATACTGAATGACGGCACGGCTGGATTTAGCTACGGCACTAATCCTGAAGGAAGCTTTTTTCGTAAAAATTTGAAATAACCTAAAATAAAAAAATTTAAACAACCTTTAACTGGAGTCCTTGGTGAGCTGAAAGTGTAAATTTCAGTACTTAAAAATGTTTCTGGCAGAAAACACAGCACCTGTACAGCATCACTGGGGAATCAATACACAGGCTGGAACTAGAACTGGAGTACCCGCCCTGCTGGAAAAAAAAAACCCAATAGAAACCCTCATAGAATTTGTAATGGTTTTAATGGAAACTTTAATGGTCCCTGTGGGTCTCTACTGGTAATTTGTTGCCTTCTGTTGGTGACATGTTATGCCTAGTGGATACCATTAAGGACCAATAATGGTAATGTAATGGTTTGTAATGGGATTTATAGTAGAAAACATGGTTTTATTGGGTTTTATGTTTTTTTTTCCAGCAATGTCAATAATTCTTTGATTTTGATGCACATAACTGATTTTAGTCTTTTTTGCACATTTATTTAGCATAATTACGCTAATAACCAGACATAGTGGGGTCGAGATGTCAGAAGGGGTGTGAGGGTGTACCTCATTTGCATATCATGCATATTTATAACCTTTGTCACTTTGATCGAGCATAATGACGTAGAGATACGTGGGCATTTTTACCTTATTGGGAAGTTTATTATTCAACGTTGCAGGTTTCTTTTCAATGCAATCAAGCGTTTTGTGATTGGCAGGCGTGCGTTTTCATCAAGGTGGAGATGTAGGTTGGCTTTTTTTCCATTCTGCATGTGTGTATGTCTTCACAGTATGTGTGTGTGTGTGTAAGACAAGCAGGCAGTCTGGTTAACAGTGGAAGGGTTGTTCAGGCCTGCCAGGCTCAGAGGGAGTGAATGTGAACGAGGCTGCTGTTAATACGGCTGAGTGAAAGGAGGGGCTTTTCTGACAGAATGCCGAAAGCCTCGTCGAGCGAGGGGGAGGAAAAGAAAAAAAGCCTCAGCGCAGGTGACTGCCGATTGCCACCGTCGACTCAAATCAAATTTCCATGGATTCCTGCTGTTTCTGAGATGCTGAAGACACAGGCGTTTTTTTTTTCTTTCCTTCTTCCTGCCTGTCTCTCGCTTTCTCTCTTCCTTTCCTGCTCACATCTCATTCCTCTCTCTCTCTCTCTCTCTCGCTCTCTCCATGTCCGTCTCGTGTGTCTCTGTATCTCCTGTTTTATTCATGTCCTCAGGGTTCTTTTGTCAGCTCTTCACTTGTAGATTTAAGAAGACAAACAGTGCAGCAGATCCATTAGGGCGGCGTTTGCCTAAATGACATTTCGCTCCTCCGCTGCTTTAAGCGTAAAGAAAACAGTGACAGATCAGTGCTTAAGACAGATTCTCTTCATGCCCTGTAGTGCTCCCTGTGAGATTTTACAATTCTCTCAAGACCTAAAGGAAAAGCGACACTCTGCTCCACTGTCAGTGGTCTTCAGATATTGGTATTCACAGATATTTCTTGTTTGTTTGTTTTCACACTATAGATATTTCAGTCCTTGTTTTAGTAAACTTTACACAACGGTCCATTTCAGAGGAACGCACACTCATTTACACCAAGAGGCAATTGAGCGTAGACAGTCTTCATGGTTTTTAGGAAGTAGGAGGTAATGGAAGGACCCAGAAGAAACCCACAAAAACAAAAACCCTGATATGTGTCTAAGTATCTTCCTCACACGGAATTTCCCAACTGAGTGAAAGAATGAATGAATAAATAAAGGAATGGCTGAATGAAAGAAGGAATAGACAAACAAACAAACGAACGAACATATAAATCAATGTTTATTGTGCAAGAAAATACATTTTAATAATTTTGATTTTAACACATTTTCCCGACACTAGACGTTTTTTATTTTTTTATTTTATTTCATACAGTTCTGGGGGCAGGACTTCTAATTTATTTATTGTTTGGTATTATTATTATTTCACTCAATCATTGTTTTAGCCACTCACATCTGTCAACAGAGAATGCCCTAAACAAACAAACAAGCATAATAATAATAATAACAATAACAACAACAACAATAATAATAATAACAATAACAACAACAACAACAACAACAACAACAATAATAATAATGATAATAATAAATAATCGATAAGGCGTGTACTTGTTGAGGTTCAACAGTTGGTTTTGGCTGAAACAATGTGTGAGTTTGAAATAACAAACAAACAAACAAAAACAAACAAACTATAATGTATAATAATAATAAATAATCAATTAGGTATTGTTTAGCAGCTAAAAAATATGTGAAATGAAATAAAAACATACAAACAAACAAACGTATTTTTTTTTGCCGTAAGAAAATGTTTTAAATATTCTCTTACTGAACCTTTTTTTGTTGACGTCAGCTCATGTGTCTCTTATATTTTATTAATATTTATAAATTTTTTTCCATGTCGATTTGTCAGCAATATGTCTAGGCTTCGTTTATTCTGTTTATTGTATGTTAATATATTTATTTTACTTTCTTATAGTAGTTGTCGTCTATGTGAATTATAATCACCCCGCGTCACTGCTAAATTCCGCTGTGAAACGTTAAATTCAACGTCATATTTGGAGTGAAGTTCGGTGTGAAGTGAAAGCGAGTCATCCTCTGAGCGTTCAGTAATGATGTAATGACGAACGTGATCACGCTGTTGCTACACGATGGTGGAATAACAGACATGAGTTTTGAAAAAGGCCCTAGAGCGGCCAGTGTGTACAACAGAGCAATCTGAGCCTGTGTGAGGAAACGCACTCGATTCTGTCGCCCCTTTCATTCACTTCTGCCATGTCCTGCGCCTCAGGCCAGAGAAAACGCTATTTGTCAGGAAGGAAAAGACTTTCATTACCAGTTTGTCAGAGCACAGGTCAGCGGGAGCGACGGTGATTCATCACACGCCTGGACTGAGCATGAGAGTCGGGTTTTTAACACGGCAATACTTCTCGAGCTTGTTGAAGATCTCGCATTTATTTATAATAAATCATGTAGGCAAATTTCAGACCTACATGCTAACACACACACACACACACACACACAATCAGAGTGGCTGTTTGTGTTTTCTAACAGATTGTCAGTTGTTCACGGTTGAAATCTTCCCCCGTCTTCCTCCAAACAAGACTCGTGAGACGTTGATTTTGTTCATTTCCCTTAGCGACGAACTCTCTAAAGCACCTACTTTTGTCAAAGTTCTGATCTAAATGACAGCACGGTCATGCTTGAGCTAGCGAGCTTTGGCTAGACGAGCCTGCCAGATCCCAGCTGTTTGGGCGCCGCAGAGGTGCGTGTTGTCGGGAGGAGAGAAGAAAAAAAAAGGCCCAAAACAGGCCCAAAACAATCCGGCGTGCTCACGGCTCCACACACCCAACGTTCGACTGTCATTTAATGAGATCACATCGCTCATCAAGGTTCATTTGCCGTGCATAGACAAAATAGATTTAATTAGCCTAGCGCAGAGCGGCGTGCGCATGTCTGCAGCTTATTTTTCCACGAAATAATGACACATTTACATGTAACCATCAAACTCTAATTAGTCAGTTGGGTTTATGGAGAGCGTTAAAGTTCACCAAATGACAAACAAATGTGTTTCCAATTAAGCATGCCTGGTGGCAGCTATTTGTGACTTCTCTCTCTGTAGGACGAGTGTGTGCATGCGTGCGTGTGTGTGTGTGTGTGTGTGTTTGCGCTCTCTTCAGAATGAATTGATATGCCAAGGCATCAGCTCGAAATCGCGGCCCATGAAAGGATCCCCTTGTGCTCGGCTTCCTCGGACTTTGCCAGCCGGGAAACACTGCGCTTGCTGTAGAGCCGAGCTTGTGCGTGGAGCAGATGGCGGAAGAATGAACGATCTGTATTGGGGGGGAAGGGGGGGTTATGTTGAGATTGGAAGAAAACAATAAAAAAGCAAATCTCTACATCTCTAAATAATATTCGAGTTAGTTGTTGGATTGCAGCTTGTCGGTTGTTACCTGGCATCATGAACATCGCTAAGTGCGAAAAATATTTATTCCTCATGAACAATGATTCACAATTGAAGAGCTGAATGATTTAAAAAAAAAAAAAAAAAAAAAAAAGGGGGGCGGGGCTTATATGTAAAACGTTATCCTGCTGGGACATCCAATTAAATCAGCTTCTTCTTGTATTCCTTTTAAAAGCAAATACATAGCAGTGACTCGGCGTAATGACAGTTTGTTCTATAATTATAATTAGACGTCACTTACGGATACGATTTGAACGTCTTAGAGGGAAAAATAACGTGTGTTTTCGTTACGTACTGAAAGGGTACGTAGTGTTTATATCACCTCTATGAAGGCAATCCTTTGAGCGAATCAGGCGTTTTAAACATTTCCTGGATTCTTAACAGTTATATGTATCTTTTGGGGGGGGGGTTTGTGCTGATGTGCAAAGTGTCTGATTCACATTATTATCCACAACTGTATTGTTTGTCCTTATTTGATATGAGTAATTTAGCCCATTTTATTTAGATAGAAGTCAGATGAAGTAGCTTTAGTTATATAAAGAGTGTAAATGAACAATAAAAGCATTTTTGGTTTATGTTTTCTTTACATTTCTTATAATTTATGAACACTTTGAAGCCCTGAGCATTACCTGCAGTCACGCGAGTGTGTCCATGGTGTTGCGCAATACTGTCTGTATCTGTATAAGTATTCGATTAGTGCTTCAACGGGAAGTTGGCGTGGTTTAGATCAAAACGGTTATTTTATTATTATTAACTGTCAATGCTATCACGATGTCCCCGGAAACACTGAGGATAAGTGCTGGAGTAAGTTGGGGGCGGGGGGTGGGGGTGGGGGGGTTATTTTTCATTCCCAAATTATAACGAGTAGCAGATTTGCAGAACTTCTGATCTTGTACAGTTCCTCAACCTCAGCTACATCCACCCAAGTTCATAATCAGTCTCAAAGGGCTCAAACGCCCCGCGGAATCTTCTGGTAAACTTTCTATCTAGTGTTACTGAATAAGTAAAAGATAATTAAGCTAGTAAGCCAACAAAGTCTTTCTTAAATCTGTTTACAAACTGTTGTTTATAGTTGAAAACAGCAGCCACCTAATCTTAATTGATCTAATTTTATTTAGTTTATGGGTTTGTTACAATCCAGAAAGAATTCAAAAGTTTGCTTGACCTGATATCAGACTCTAATACGAAGCCGATGCGCTCAGAGTGTCACACTTTACTATACGGTTGCCTCCTCAGGGCGCCTCCTTGTGGTGTGAAAAGAACAGAAACTGCGATTTAAACAACTAAATTAGATAACGAACGTCAGACGATCGCAAAGAAGCAGCGATCACGAAGCGTTCGTATCTGTCTGGGGCGAAAATGCCGAAGAAAAAGGGATTCTTCCGCTTGCTGATGTAATTTTAAATGGACAAGTTTAGCGGCTAGCTAGCTAGTATATAGAGTAAGATGTGTGAGGCTAACACAAGTGAAGTTGCTAGCGAGATCCTACTAGCTATGACAACAGTAGCTTTTTGACTCATCCAAGATAATGACGTATTAGTTCTGTTTACTCTTGCGTATCAAACGTTTAAATAATAATAACATGTTTAGAATTGGACCTGATAACGACTGTAGGAATTTCCGGGAAGACTTTCTTTGAATAACGACGGAGAACGTTCATTTAAGAATGCCGGAAACCACACACACAACCAAAGTGCTAGTTATTTTGGGGGGGATTTTTATTTGTATTTATTTATTTAATTCATTAATTATCTATATGGAGCAGCAGCTTTAGGAGTATTTTTCAAAATATGCTTTGTGTGTGTGTGTGTGTGTGTGTGTGTGTGTGTGTGTAATACCTAGTGATTATATTTCAGATGTTGCTGATCCACGCTGCCCTGATCTCCTGACACACGGTGATATTCACAAGACCATCATGAAGTGAAATAATCAGTGGGATTTATTTTGTCACTCCTACGGCAGTGCGTGATTTACACTTCCCTACAGCGGGTCGGTGTTAATTTCTCGGCTGTGTGTGTGAGTCAGTGTGAGTCAGATTCAGCCTGATGGATGAGCGAATAAGGAAGTTTGTGCTTTCTCCCTCGCTCGTGATCATCGCTGCTCTCGGAGGAGGAAGATCTGGCGTGGCAACATGTGGCAGGTGGTGAAAGATGGAGGGGGGAAGAGAGAGAAAAAGAAAACGCTGTTCTCCTCCCACTCCGAGTCTGCTTGCAGCAACAGATACATCAATTACCTCGCTGATTGAGTAATGCTAACAAAACTCTGAGGAGGTGTAGGAGAGAGAGCGAGAGAGAGAGAGAGCGAGAGAGAGAGAGAGAGAGAGAGAGTGCGTAAAAAAAGAGAGACAGAAAGAGAAAGCAGATTTTTGTTGTTGTAATAGTGCACTAAATAATGGGTTCAGTAATTAAGAATGACAGTCATAATTGCTACACTTCAGACACTGCATTGGCGGAGGAGACAAAGTCGTTCCTGAGTACAAGATTTTCTTTTTCTCACTGGCCAGCTGTGAAGAAAAGGATTTATGGAGTGTGTTCATAATGCAGTTGTGTATTACAGTGCAGAACTGAAATTAATACCATGATCTCATTTTATGCTCACTCAAAGATATTGTTTACTTTATTTAATTATTATTATTATTATTAGTAGTAGTAGTAGTAGTACTAGTAGTAGTAGTAGTAGTAGTGTTATTATTATTATTATTATTATTAGTAGTAGTAGTAGTAGTAGTAGTACTAGTAGTAGTTGTAGTGTTATTATTATTATTATTATTATTATTATTATTAGTTGTTGTAGTAGTAGTAGTAGTAGTAGTATCATTATTATTATTATTATTATTAGTAGTAGTAGTAGTAGTAGTAGTATTGTTGTTGTTATTATTATTATTATTATTATTATTATTATTAGTTGTAGTAGTAGTAGTAGTATCATTATTATTATTATTAGTAGTAGTAGTGGTAGTAGTAGTAGTAGTAGTAGTATCATTATTATTTATATTGTTATTATTATTATTATTAGTAGTAGTAGTAGTAGTAGTATTGTTATTATATGGTGTTGTTGAATCATTTGATTATTTTTAGTAATTTATTTTCAATTATTAATCAGTGGCAGTTTTAATAATAATATAACATTTAATAAGGGTAAATGGTGAGGTGTGGTGGCTTAGTGGTTAGCATGTTTGCCTCACGCCTCCGGGGTTGGGGGGTTTAAATCCCACCTCCAGGAGTTCGCATGTTCTCCCCGTGCTTCGGGGTTTTCCTCCAGGTACTCCGGTTTCCTCCCCCAGTCCAAAGACATGCGCTGTAGGCTGACTGACATTTCCAGATTGTCTGTGGTGTGTGAGTGTGTGTGCGTTAACAATAAATGTTTATTGTTAGACTTGTCCATCATACAAGTCCCTGTGAATGAACTGTTACTATAGAAACGATAACATATTAGAACGAGCGCATTGATATAACCGTCAGGGGCCTTCTGACCAATCAGAATTGAGAATTTAACAGCGCCGTGTTATAAAATGTTGTTGTTATAATATAGCATAGTTGTGGTGTTTTAATACACCTATGGCCTTTTAGTCAGTTCAGTAGACTGAAATCAATCAATATGGCATTAAAGAATAACTACAGTTTTAGGAATTTTCATCAGAAGTCTAAAATTCGGATTGAAAAAGCTGTGCTGTATAAATTAACATTGTTTATTTCAGTGTTTTTTTTGGGGGGGGGTTCCATTTTATTTATTTATTTTTTATTTTTTTATTTTTTTTTGTTCTGGCAAGTGCTGGAGGTGCAACGAATCTCCAACCACACCTTCTGACTGCTTCATTCTTAGCCTTGTCCTTGCATGAGCCAAAGCCACATGCTAATGCACATGTAATCCACATTTTGCTGCAGGATGATCCCCGTGACCGCCGGCCAGCTCTGCCATGCCAGCAACCGAATGAACAAAGCGTTAGTCTCTGCACACGGAAGCGAATACATTTAACCAAGTGTGTTTACCTGCGTGTGTTTATTTATGTATTCTGTATTTGGCAGGAAGTAACTACAACATAGCATATGGATATTTTATGGAGTAATAACCATGTATATCAACTGGATTGGGGCTGTTAACAGAAGAACTACAGTGATTTCATTTGATATTCACAAAAATGCTTTTTTATTTATTATTCTAAATATCATATAATAAATAATATATTACTATATGGTGTATTTTTGAGTAATTATGCTATATCTGTATATATATATATATATGTATCTGTGTGTATGTGTGTGTGTGTGTGTATATATATATATATATATATATATATATATATATATATATATATATATATATATATATATATATATCAATTGATGAGTTGATAGAGTAGATAGATAGATGACATTACTATTATTATTATTATTATTATTATTATTATTGTTATTATTATGAATCCCATCACAAGCCCTTTTCAACAGACTTTATTGGACTATTAAAGCCTTCCCTAAGAGATGGAGAAAGAAACTAGGGAAGGAAAGAAATAGAGGTGAGAAAAAAATAACAGAAGAAATGTAAAAACTTTTTTAAAAAATTTTTAAATCAAAAGAAATGGAAGATAAGAAAAAGGATGACTTGTAATATTTTTTTAAAAATAATTTTACCATAAAAGTGCCATTATTTACCCGTGTACTTTTTGTTCAACTTACATCTTTTACTTAAGTGGAAATTCCACCCTTAAGTTAAATATGTTGATCTATGAATTCCTCTTTTTTTTTTTTTTTTTCCTCAGTGTATTTAAGCCAAGGGAAGGAGAGAGAGAAAAAAAAATGTCAGGAACAAAAAGGAAGAAAGAAAAAACCCAGAAGAAATTTAAAAAAAAATTGAATTACCAAATTAGCAAACCATTATGTTCTCCATCCACACTGAAGCGAAAAGCATTTAACCGATGTGTGTCATGTGTGTTTATAGTTACTTCCTGTCCATGCAGTACGCATAAATCAACACACACACACACAAGCAAACAGTGCGTATGAATACTTTATGAACTCTTACCCATGTACAAAGAAGTGTAAAAAACAAGCGAAACTGGATTAGGTCTGTTAATAATATATGAGGAATCATTACATGCGGTATATATTTGATTATACACGCTGTATTTGATTATACTTTGTATAGTACAGTATCTTACTGTAAACCACTAAATGCGTGTATCAGTGGTTTTAATGTGTGCCTCTTCTTCTTCTTCTTCTTCTTCTTCTTCTTCTTTTCCCCAAACATTATGAAAGCGTGTATCCATGCATCACATCCTCACATCGACTCGAGGTTAAGTGGTTTGCTCTAGGGCACGTTGTCTTAAAAAGGTGACTAATTTACTAATTTACGAACACCCCCATTTATTCTGGAGCACTTAATGCATGTGATGTGTTAGCGTTTAGCATTAAGCAGTTTTTTTTTTGTTTTTTTTTAATCTGATGCCTCCACTGCTCCCGTGAGACGAGACACGCCGGGTGCAGAATTTTAAACACTGATTTAGCCGGGTGCTGAGCAGCCACAGATGATTGCCACAGATAGCAGGAGTTAGACACAGTCACACGACGGAAGCAAATGGGATCGCTGAGGTCTTTCTGCTGAGATATCCCCCGACCGAAATGTTTCTTTTCTGGTATATCCATACATATATCCACTTGTGTTTTAAATTCAGAAAAATGTGCCTCCTGAGTCTCGGAAAAAAGGCCACTTGTGGTTAAGATGGCGTTCTAGCTGTAATACGCACTTTAGCTGTAATTTGGGAATTTCTGGGTCAAACATATAGGCTGTAACGACGTTCCTGGAGTGCGGCATTTCCTCCTCATCGTTTTGTTTTATAGCGGCTGAAATGATGTGTTTAAATGCAGAGCAGGTGGTCAGTGATAACCTCTACTTATCACATTAGATAACACCGCAATCTAGAATGAAATCTCTCGATGGGCTGCTCAACCTGTCAATCACCAGCACCTCTCTCTCTCTCTCTCTCTCTCTCTCTCTCTCTCTCTCTCTCTCTCTCTCTCACGCGCTGTCATTCCATCTCTCTCGCAGTTAAACCCTGTGTGAAAGGTTAGCTGAAATACGTCATTTGATTGCACGTTGTACCACAGAACGAACCGTACACAAGTTTGTAATCATTTCTTTCTCTCTTTCTTTCTTCCCTTTGCATCACACTCGAATTTTGGATGTTCCACTGGATGTTTAACAGGTACGTGTCTTTTTAATTCATTCTGCACCAAATGGGAGATACATACTGAGCACATACTGTATTTTAGGAAACCCATCAGCACCGCTGTGGTCAGCTGGTTTAGGTGATAAATTAAATGAAAATCCAACCCGAAATTGTTTTAATAAGGTGTTGGGCCACAAGAAGAGCTTCACTGCACCGTAACATTGATTCTACATGTCTGTGGAACTGTACTGGAGCGTTCTTTCGAAAGATCTTCCCTCAGTCGGTGTGATGCTGGGGGTGGAAAGCGCTGTATAACACGTCAATCCATATAATTGACATCATTTTCAGCCTTTTATCTAAGAAAATACAAAGTTTTTATCCCATAGTTGCAGTTAATGTTGTGGAACGTCCGTGAAACAAATTAGCTCGACGTTCTCACTTACGTTATTGCAGCTATAAACAGCCGTTCCCTTATCAGCCTTTTCTTTTTAATAGTTAATGCGTTAATAAGACAAAAAAAATGCAGCTTGTCACGTTCCCAGGAAACACAAAGCCTGAAGAATTTCCCAATTTTGGAAAACTTACTCGCTGTTACATTGACACTGGAGACTCCTTCCATAAATAAGCATTAAATAAACATCTCCTTACAGAAAACTAATTTATATCAGGAGATACGACAACGTTAAACCAGTATCCTGATTATCAATCTTTTCTTTACATTTATTTATTTTATTTTTTTTATAATTACAAACTGAAAACCCTGGAAGAAGCAGGTTTGGTATTCATTTTTTAATAAAATGAATTTTTAATCTTTAAAAATATAACATGTTCAAATAAAACGACAGATTAGTATTTTTTTTTCTGCTTTTCAGTATATAAATATACAAATACAAATATTATTTATTTATTTATTTGTAATATTATTTATGTATTGTATTATCTATTTATTTATTTGTAAATAAAAAAAAAATACAGTTGTTTTTAAATAAGTATCCTGATTTTTTTCAGGCAGTTTGTTAGCAAGCCTACAGTATATACTGTGATACAAATCATGTACCATAGAAATAGTCATATGTCATGAGTGATATGATCCTATCACCCAACCTCAATTCATTTATTATTAGGCTTAGATTATATCAAGGCTTAGATTAAGTCCCAGTGAATGAGTTGTGACTATAGAAACGATAACATATTCTAGCGAGGCCATTAAACCTGTTATTTGATTGACAGCTGCCGTCATAGAAAATGAACTGACACCTTCTGACCAATCAGATTCGAGTATTCAACAGTGCTGGTATAAATTTAAGTCATTGAAATGTTTTATGCTATATAGAAAAGCATCACCTTTTAATGTGTTCTTGTACTTCGCGGTCTGTTGTACCATGTTCAAGTGCAGCAGATACGCATAAGAACTCTTTCATAGGCAGCTTTCACACAGATCTTGATTTCCCCGAGCACAGCAGGGTGCACGTACTCAAAATCTGTATTTTATTACAAATCAAGCTTCTGATCGTCCTGAATCCACGTCTCCTGATCCAGTCTCTGTGTCTGCTCCTCCTTACACTTCATATTCTCACCATATTTAACAGCTTGTTGCAGCGATTTGGTCCGTGATTACACAGATCGGTTTTAATTAGCAATCGAGATGGTATCTGTGATAGGGTTATAAAGCAGATGCAACCATGGAATTTATAATTAATGAACAGAATCACACACACTGACTTTTTTTTTTCTTGCCCCCACCCCATCCTTGACTTCGTAGCTCTTTGCTGGCATTTGAATAGCATGTGGCGTCAAGGTGTCGCTGAAAAATGAGAAAACAAACTGTTATGGAAGTTAATAAAAATGACTGCCTGAGAAAAAAAAAAAAAAACACACACACACACACACACACACAAAAAAACAAACCAACATTTCAAGTTGGGAAAATTGTGTTAGGACGCGAAATGTCTCAATGGCGCGTAATAGAAAAGAGAACCCCGGGTTACATTCGAACGCTGACAGCTGAAAGCTTGTACATGCAGCCATTATTTACCAAATAATAGAAAAGACATGGGCCATTATGAGTTGTTTGCCTATTGCGTTTGTGAAATTGTGCTCACGCGGTTGTGGAGGACTTTAATTAAAGCCCTGGCCTCGGGCGCCTTGCGAGCGACAATACATCACACTCATGGCATCAGAAATGCAAGGATACAGATCATTGGCAACTGAGGTCAAGTCATGTGATTTGAGAGAATATTAACATTTCTGGATGGTAACAATCATAAGTGTGCAAGTCTAGAAATGTACAAATCTGAGTAAGCCTGTGACTATTGTTGGAAATCTTTCAGAAGACAGAATCAGCACAGTAAAATCCCTAGAGTTGAATTAACACCCAGAGTGCTCATTTGTGTCCAGTGGACTTATATAAACACTGTAGGGTGGACATTTAACACTCTGGGTGTTAAATCAACACTGGGGATTTTTCCTGTGAGCAACCAGGAGAACAGCCAAGAATCAAGTTGTACGAGTGTAGGGAATTTATTAATAAACCAAAGGAAGTGATATATGGTAGTGGTCACCAACCCTCTTCCTTGAGATCTACAGTGCCTTCCTGCAGGTTTCATCTCCAACCAAAATCTAACACACCTGTTTTAGTTGATCGAGAACTTCTTAAAGCAGTGATTAGATGGTCATGTAGGCCCCATTATGGTTGGAGCTAAAGTCTTCAGGAAGGTAGATCTCCAGGAACAAGATTGGTGACCACTGACCTATGGTTTCTATGTCTCCGGAGTATGGCTGGTATGTGGTCCGATTTGGTCAGGACTGGTTTGGGTCTTGTCTGACATGTCAATAAAAAGACACAGATTAAATACAAACATCTTCGGGCTCAAGTCCGCAATGAGATTCTTCTTAGCGCGTTCTTCACACAATAACGTCATAATCATATTCTCAGAATAACATGTTTACGTGTTACAGAGTTACACTATGCAAGTCATCGCGATCATATCGATTTGGGTAAAACAAAAGCTTCAACATAATCAAATAAACTCCCACACTGTATCCCCTCGTTGTTTGTTTTTAAATGGAATGTAAGGAAAATGTACCTCCGATTCAACATCTAGAAATAGTTACATGTTAAATGTTAAATATGAAATGAGGCTGTATCCCAACAATCTTAAGCCCTATTCAGATGGGACTAGTTTTATTGGAGGACATTTATTTATTTAATTTTATTTAAATGAACCGCCTATGAAATTAATTTGTCTCAAACTTGGGGTGTGAACATCTAACGGCACCATTTAATGTTATTTATTTATTTATTTATTTATTTATTTATTTATTGTGGAATATACGAATATAAAGTGGGTTTATATGTCCCTGTAGCTGTTATTATAAGTTTGAGAGATCACATTTTATTTTCTCTTTCCTGCTCATGGACTCCCAATATGTGTAGTAAGTCTGAAATTATACAAACCATATAATGTAAGTTGTTGAGCAAGATTTTTAATTTATTTTTTTGCGATTCAGGACGTGAATACGCATGCTAGGTGAGTAAATACATTATGGCGTGTTGCATTGGTCAAAATATATATTTTTTTTCCCCAATTCAAGAGGCAGCATCTTCTAGAGAAGATGCTGTGCCAGGGGGAAAAATGGCGCAATGCAACACACAGGTGGCATTGCATTTCATTTGTGACCTGAGGAAAACATACTACACTGAAAAGCAAAACCTCCACTGCATCCTTCTTATGTCATTTTATTTCTTCAGTGAAAATCAGCAGCCTGATTGTTTTAAGAATTAAAACGCTGATCTCACATCAAAAGTGAACGTAATCACCTGTTGCACTGCCTTTCATTTTCATCGCAACTACAGTCCATATAGCCACAAGTCGTACCTGGCGTGATTATAATTAGAGAAGAGGAAGAGGATATTATTTTCAGGGAAGCATTGCCATCCATATAATTTTCATTCATTGCTGATCCCATAATCATAAAGATGAATTAGGACTAAAAATGATGTGTTAGTATGGTTAAAATACATACAGCTCAAAGTTATCAAAATCCTTAGACTGCTTTTAGTGAAGAGTTTGATTGACATGTATTAATGAAATTGTGCTATGTTTTAGGACAAAATCATTCCTCAATCGAGCGGTTGGTCCAAAAACAGTAGATAATGTGGTGATTTGGAGACATATACTGACATGACTGAACTGCTTGGAATTAACATTACAGAGAAGAACCTCCAAATGACGGAATTACTCCTGCTCCAATGTAAAATGAATCCAGTCCAAATAGGGCTTTAAACACCAACAGAAAAATGAGTCGTCGAGCATCGAAAACTACAAATGAGAGGATGCAAAACCTGTTCAGAGGATAAAAAAAGAAGGCAAATGGTGGGCTGAAAGTTATTAGAGAAAATGCAAGCTGATGTTTCATGTTTCATAGTTTCATAACAATTAGATTCAAATATATAACACCACAGTGATGCTGAATTCTCAAATCTGATTGGTCAGAAGGTGTTCATTATGTGTGTATAACAGCACGGCTCAGACAGTAGTTCAAGCTGTAACATGAACGACTGGGTTCTATCAACGCGCTCATTCTGATACATGAACGGTGTCGCATCACAGCAAACCAGTGAGTACATTTCCCATCCTGCACTGCGGCCTACAAACATGGCCGCCACGGACTGCAATTCCCAGAGCACTCACATTCATTCTAATCACACACACACACCTGCATCAAATTCACAGCACTCACAACCACAGAATAAAGAGAGTGTTTGAACACAATGACTTTGCGAAGTATTGAGTGTTATCACCGTACCGAACGTTTACACGCTGTTCCTCGTTTTGATTCATGTTCTTTGATCTTGTTTCTCGTTTCTCGTTCTCGATTCTTGCCGTGCCCTGTTTATGCCTGTTTGCCGATCGCCTGACCCATTGTCTAATTTTTCGTCCACGCTATTGTCTCATGATTTGGATTTGTCTGCCTGCCTCTCTTTATTAAAAGCTCTTATCTGCACCTGCATCCGTCCTATCCTCCGTTACGTTAATATCGTGACAAACGCTGGATGCTCCACATAATCTATGACTAATAATAAACAATTTTTATTTTTAAAGAAAAATATGATGTTTAACAAAAAAAAAAAAAAAAAACATATAATGTGGTGAAGTTATTTGTTACGAGTTGTTTATTTAACATTTATGGAGTCTTCCATAACAGTCACAGTGCTTTGTAAAGTTTCCCTGTACAGGAAAGTATTCAGGACATAGGAGTTCATACTTTTCAAGATATATGTTTTTTTATTTTTTTAGTTTGTTATTTGAGAGAGAGAGAGAGAGAGAGAGAGAGAGCGAGAGAGATGCTGTTAAAGGAACGACTTTATAGTTTATAGCATCTAAAGCGTCACTTACGTTATAGCATCTAAAGCGTAACTGGAACTAACTTGTCTCGTAGACGTTCCATATCCTTAAATCTGACTTTAAACCCACGTCTCCTGAATTAAACATTGTAATCCCTGGCATATCACACCATAAGCACACAGTCTGTCATGTGTTATCACGTACATCTTACATATTTGGCCTTATGATAATGAAGAAACGTCTGTGAAGCCGAACACAGTAAAGGTCTTGGTGCTATAAATTACATTGTTAAGGGTGTGAAAACTTTTGCATGTGAGTGTACGTTACGTAAATGTAGCAACGGTTACTTGCTCATTTTGGATTTGTACAAGTGTTATATTATTTAACTGGCAAGAAGACCGAGTCGCCGGTTTATTACTTGATTTATTAGGGATAAAAATGCTGTCAGTAATAAACTGGCAACTCGGTGTATATGCCTAAATGAAATATGAATATTGCGTAATAAACTACTATAATAAACATAACCATGATGATGGCTGGAGCTGGGTGATGATGGGTGATGTGTATTGTGTTAGTCTGTATGTCAGACCGAGGAAAAAAAACCCCCTGCAGATTGTGTTTGATTGACGGCTGGCTCACGCTATAGACTGAATCCTGGCTCGCTTTGTATTCCAAGCCTCTCTTTCAGACATTATTTAGCCTCTGTTTGCTTTTATGTTGAGACTCCGTTTGTTTATTAGATTGTGAGGAGCCGGTGTTATTGCCTGGCGTGAGAGATGTGAGAGACATGCGGAACCCGACAATGTGCTCCATACCACAAACACGATTTTTAAGTGATGTTAATTTGTAGTTAAATGCTTTATCGGCTCTTGTTGCACAGCAATTCTACGTCCATCATCGATAATGTGATGTATTTGAGTTTAAGTGCTTTGAGGAGCTTCCAGTCATATTAATGAGAGGTTATTAACCTTGCTAATATTGGCATCAAGGGTAACACCCGCCCCTCCAAAAAAAAAAAAAAAAAAAAAAGACTCTTTTTCAGCTCATACGCTGAATCATAATGGGTTACAGTTAGCTTCAACGGTGTGGGATTTTCTTGTCCCTCAGTAATGATGAGTCATTTTTCCAATGCCTCGACGAACGCCAGGAAAAAAAGGAGAGGAGGCAGCGAGAGTTTGGCTGCAGACGGATGAGCAGCCGCTATTAAGCTTTAATTCTAAAACAAATTACACAGTTAGCTTGCCCATCAGGATGTAGGCCATGCACGAGGTTGACTCAACCTTCACTCGATCTCATCCCAAGCTGAGAAATTGGAGGGAAGGTGGTGGGAAGGAAGGGGAAGGGAATCGTCCGTGCAACAGCCCCTTAACTCTGTGAGAGCAACTCGTAGCTCTTTTTGTTGATGGGATTTTCTTTATTTTATTTTTTTTATTTATTTTTTTTTAACGGTGGTATTCATGTCTTCAAACAAAGAGGCAATTTGTCTGTGCTTGAGAGATAATATTGTCAAGGGAGACACCCAGTCAGTTTCAGCGGTCTGCTTTTGAGACAGGGAGAGGTGACAGTTTCAAGGTGTTCGTGAGAGCTCTTCTCACAATAAAGCCCACACCGGATCAATTGCATTAAACAGCATTAAACATTAGCGCTCGATTTACCTGTTGTGATGTCCCGGTGCTGCATTGTCTTTTTAATATGACTCAATTTTGTGAAAGACAACTGAACATGTCAGGAATTATACACAACAAGGTGTGCTGTTAAAGGAAAATAATCAAAGCTACGGAGTTTGCAGAGTTACAGCAATTTGCCAGCAATTTTTTATCAATTAAAGAAAGTGCTTTTTAAAGAAAGTATCTGTAGTTACACGTAATGTTGTTGAACTTTCACGATAGACCCAGCAATATGGAATTGGAGTAGATAAGAGGTAGGGCATCTGAATGGATCAGGCAGGTCCGGAGAGCAGAAAGGATCAGGAGCTCTAGTATCTCTATAAAATCGTATGTGGATCGACAGAGACATTACGTAACAGACCAACGATGGGATAGGGGTGGAGACAGGCCCAAAGCAAACCCTGCATCCCAATTCGCATACTATCAGTACTAAATTGTATCCGAGATTAGAATTAGTGCGTCCCAAGTCGTAGTATGTTGAAACGAGTATCCCAAAGGCACCCGGATGGTCGATTATTTCCGGTAGATTTTCGAAATGTGCATCCGTGGACACTTTTTTTTTTTTTTGAGAATATTGCCTACAACGCCTTGCGCGAGGTAGGAGGAGCTTCGTGACGGTTAGCTTCGGCGAATCCGAGGACACTTTTTAGAGCGGTGCAAATGAAATGTGGAAAAATAAATAAAGGGGATGATGAATTAAAAGGACATAGTATCAATTATTTAAGGAAGAATGAACGAAGAAACGCTGAAACGCGACGAGGCGTTTGTTTACGGTGACGTCGTGCGTATCCAGGCAACGACGCTCTCTCCTGTTACGTGACGTGTTAGTATGTCCCATTACTCGCATACTCTTTCGCTACACGCTCAAAAGCATGTACTTTCTCTTCACAAAAAGAGTACGTACTTTTAGAGCGTAGTATGAGTAGGTGAATTGAGATGCAGGGAAAGACACGTGAAAATGTAAGCCAAGAGCACACGGAAGTGAAAACACAACCATGAAAACCTTGCTCTGTGAAGCGTGGCCACCGGATTCGACAATCCAACAGCTCGGTGGTATAAAATGAAATATCTCTTCATTGTTAGTAAGAGGCAGAATCTGGGTTTACTTTATTTGATAGACTCAAATGAACAGACATAATGACTCTGCTCTCATATTTCCTCATTTGTCTTTTTAATTCCTTAACAAGTTTACTCCCTGAGGCACACACTAGTCATTTATCTTCCTGCTAAAGGCCCAATTAAGACACCCCTATTTGCTTTTACACTGCAAGACCATTGTCTAGTGCAAACATTACATCTGTGCTGAGAATTATTAACTTTTTTTTTGCACGTCTACCGTTCTGTAAATTCCTCTTGTGTTTTGACGAGACGTGAAAAGAGGATAGATAGATAGATAGATAGAGCTACCTCAAAATATCGCTTGTGTGAAATATTCCAGACTTGAGAAAACTCCTCTCAAATCCCTACAACGTTATCTACCCACATATCACCCATGTGTGATGCTGAAGGCTGCGTACACTTCTATCTTGACATGTTTTTCAGCAAACTATATTGCAACATTGCTGATAGTCTGAACACTTTAAAGTTCCAGCAGTGGGAGTCTCAGCACCACGGTCCAATCACTGATGCTGAGATTCAGTGCAAACCTCTGAGTGTAGCGTTACCAATCGGGGGCTGTGAACGTTTGTTGAACTTTTATTGCACTCTTTCACACGATCACATTTCGATCCATATTACATGCAGTGATACACAATGCACAGTAATGATCGATGCTCTTCAGGTCTAGATATGGCTGTTTTATTGCCAATGCTTTTATTTAAAAATGCTCTACATTTTAAATCATTCGGTCTCTGTTGTTTGCGGTGGTTATGTCAGGTATGTACCAAGATATTTGAACTTTTTGTAATGTTTTAAGTATTAGGTAAAGATTTGGGATAAAGAAGGGTTTTTTTTTTTGTCATAGTAATGTTTCTGTGCTCCAAAACTGGGCAACTTTACTGGTAATGAGCCTCATTTATCAAACTGGACATGAATGAATTTATTTGCATATTATTCTCAGGAGCATTTCCAGAAGAAATATGGTATTCAAGAAAAAAAAAAAAAAAAACCAGGTAGTTTGGAAAGACTTTTGAATCCAACATGTTGGTGTAAATTTACATGTAAGGACTCATTAACATGAATATTACCACACTATCACACTTAGGAGATACGCTTTCACCATGTAGTTGTCATTTTCAGCTCTTTGAGCTTCGCCTTTTATGGCGTTTTGTGGTCTTCATCAAATGTAAATCAGCTGTGTCTGTGTGAACATGCTTGTCATTTTTAGTCATTTATAGCTGATTGGCGTTCATCAGCATACTCACATGAGTATGAAGGAAATCAGCTTTACAGAGACTTACTTTAGGCTCTTTCTTCTGTTGTTGCTTCACACTGAAGTTTGAAATCTCTTGCTTCAAACGTGATTGACGTATCATGATATACTGTTGACTCATGAACCCGGTATTTTCCAGGGAATTGTCTCATAATTGTATATGCCTGCTCGAGTCTTCCCCAGATTTCGAGTCTGGCTTGCTCTCACACTTTACCTGGTTATTTTATGTTTAACTTCATGCGTGTGTGAACTAATTACACTAGTGTTACTGACTAGTTTAAAACGGGACCTGCTGAAGTACCTCGTAATTGGATAATTACTTGGATTAACAAGGTGTTTACTACAAACACATCCTCACTAACTTTTACAGCGATGTCATGTTTTACCTATTAAGTAGAAAACTAAATTGGACTTTAGGCCCAAAGCACACACGCTGCACTTAAAGCGCTTCCAAGGTAATGGTTTCTATAAATAACACCACTTGAAGAACAGAGAATTAGTCTTATCCTGCTTTTCCAACAAGCCGAACACGGGTTCTGCCACAGTCTCGGTGCAAAGGTTTGTCTGAAAGCATTGAAGCCAGCCCAGCTGGAGTAATGAACAGGATGTTATCTGTCCCAAGCAGAGAGGTAAATGCCAGTCTTATCTGCAAAGCTTTACCCATATGTTCAAATCCGTGGCACCAGGACAGGGGAAAAATCGGCCTGCCTTCCATTGCTATCTCAACACAAACACAGTGCGCTCCAAAATGGGGCCAGGCAGCAGTGCGAGCTCCACACCAGGCTCTGCGTTCAGGCTCCAAAGCTCACATGAGTATTTACCAGAGCTTAATGTCTGGGCCTTGCTAACTTTCCACCCGCTGCCAAGCGAGGGATATTTTCCAGCTGAGCACTCAAGCTGGTGTGTGTAGCATTGCGGCTTAAAGCTTCCAAAAGCTTTCTGGCCTGCTTTTATGTCACTACCAAGGAGTTCAAAGGTCAAATTTTTGCAATTATACATTTCAGAATTCCAGTATGTACACATGGATAGAATAAAGTCATGTAGTTGACCGAACATTCACAACACAACCAGGGTACTGGGTTCGAACAATCACAACACACCCAGGGTAGTGGGTTCGAATATTCACAACACACCCAGGATACTGTGTTTGAACATTCACAACACAGCCAGGGTACTGGGTTCGAACATTCACAACACACCCAGGGTACTGGGTTCGATGCTGAGCTCAGTTTACTCCAGGTTCCCTGGTTTTCTCCACCTCCCAAAAACATGCCAGTAGGTGGATTGTAATGCTAAATTTCCCCTAGGTGTGAATGAGTGTATACATGATGCCCTGCAATCGACTGGTGTCCCATCCATGGTGTATTCCCACCTCATAAACAGTGTTCCTAGGATAGGCTCCAGATCCATCAGCACTTGCTGGGGATAAATGAAGAAGAAACCTTTATTTGTCACATGTACATTACAGCACAGTGAAATTCTTGTTAGGAAGTTGGGGTTAGAGCATAGGGTCAGTCATGATACAGCATCGCTGGAGCAGATAGTGTTAGGGGCCTTGGTCAAGGTTCCAATAGTGTCAGCTTAGCAGTGCTGGTGCTTGAACTCCCAACCTTCTGATCAGTAACCCAGAGCCTTAACTGTACAATTTTACACTTGCCAAGACAAGTAGAAGCTCAATGTTCTTACCAAGCACTGGGAGTCTCTCTCACACAAAAATCTTTCTCATAAATACATGCCATCAACTTCATATACCGATATTATCGTCATCGACCGCGGATGTTCATTTTAAAATATTGCATGTTTACTGTAAAATAAAAGTTTCTGATTTTTAAATAATACATTTAAATCAGAGTTCATGTTGGGGGAAAAAGGGTTAATAGGAACTATATTATCCTCCGCTTTTCCAAAATGGCTGCCTGTGTGCGCAGTTACATTGTGAGGTTTTGTTCTTTTTTTTTTAGATAACAGCAAGTCAACTTGTGCCCTAAACTGCATCAGAACGTTTGCATGACCGCTAAAAGAAAAATGCTGAGGTTTGAGCTAGAGATCTTCAGAAAAGATTTTGGAGGAGGTAGATATACAATTCCTGTTAGCTACATTAGCTACATTAACTAAAGACGCAAACTTTGAACACCAAGCATGACATGTCTGATCAATCCATCTGAGGTAGGTCCATAATTTATCAACATTTACGGACATATAGTTCACTTTCACTGCGTCCTTTCTCATTTCTATGCAATTCCAGTAAATAACACCAACATTTTGTGTGCGCTCAGGTTGAAGACGTTTATACACCCTGCACTGCAGGTGTCTGTGGGTCAGTCTACATGACGAACCAGTGAACATTTTGCCTCATATTCAACATGAATAGCTGAGACAATGCTCCAACCTCCTGTTATACCAAAACAATTGTTTTAAATGAAAACGCATGCTGTTAAATGAAACCTGATAATTGGATTGTAATAAAGGTGTTCAGATGAACGTTTGATGGTTGAATGAACATTCAGAATCATTTATGCTCATAACAAGAGGACTGGGAAATTCTGAACACCCAGCCTGTTCATGGCTTTGTTCTACCGTCCCAGTCTCCATCACTGCATATATGTATATATATATCAATTATGTAAATAAGGGCCTCATTTCTAAAGCAGTTCTAGTGGCTGTTAAAAAGAGAAGCAGCCGATGCTGGAGAGGATTAAGGTGCTTGTCTGTGTTTGGTCTTTGTACTTCAATCTGTCAACTCGGGCCTGTTCTTTTGTCCCTCGTTATGGACTGTTAGCGTTACGTTTGCACTTAATGTCTTTTTTTTATGCTTTTACAACTATTAAGATGTATGTAGTGATGCAGATTACGAGTCTTTTGGTACTGAAACTGTCACTGATACTGAGTGTCCTACTTGGTATTAAGCAATCAGGGTAGGTAGGGGACATTTTATTTTTTTTTAGCTCTGCTTATGTTCCTGGCTTAAATAGTGACCATGAAAGCACGTTCATGTGCAAGTTCATGCACTTAGGATATTAGCCTCATTCTTTATACCATTAGCTCATAAAAGAGAACGGATTTTGTATCACATTGTAAAAACAATACAGCTGTAAATAAAGTATGATTTGTTGTCTTCATTGCATCAGCGTCAGTGGGTAAGAGCTTTGAGTTCTATTATTGTTAATGTTTGTTTGTTTGTTTTTTGTTCCTAGCCAGCGTCTGCTGCTATCGATGAACGTCTCGTGCTGAGTTTTAAGTAAAAGGTGTTTCGTTAGGTTACTTGTATTTTATGAAGTTTCTCCTCTTGACATTTTCTGAAAGCACAGCCATTTTGCACACAATATTACGTGGTATTAGATGTTGGTGTAGGAGTCAAGTAGGAGTAAATGAGCGAGCACTCATACTCAAAAATTTCTTCAACCTCCTAGTATTTTTATACATCAATCAGCCATAACATTAAAACCATGGGCACCTGAGGCTCATTGATGCACGTGGGGATCGAAGGTTAGCCCATCTGGTCCGATCCCACAGAAGAGCTTCTGTAGCACAAATTCCTTAAGACGTTAATGCTGGTTCTGATAGAAAGGTGTCAGGACACACAGTGCATCACAGTTTGCTGGGTACGGGGCTGCGTAGCTGCAGACCAGTCAGAGTGCCCATGCTGACCCCTGTCCACCGCCGAAAGCTCCTACAATGATCACGTGAGCATTAGAACCGGACCATGGAGCAATGGAAGATGGCGGTCTGGTCTGATGAATCACGTTTTCTTTTACATCATGTGGACGGCCGGCTGCGTGTGCATTCCTTACCTGGGGAAGAGACGGCTCTGGGATGCACTATGGGAAGAAGGCAAGCCGATGCAGGAAGTGTGATGCTCTGGACAATGTTCTGCTGGGAAACCTTGGGTCCTGACATACATCTGGATGTTATTTTGACACGTACCACCTACCTAAACATTTTTACAGACCATGTACACCCCTTCATGACAACTGTATTGTCTAATGACCGTGGCCTGTTTTCAGCAGTAATGCTCCTTGCCACACTGCAAAAACTGTTCAGGAACGGTTTGAGGAACACGACAAAGTCTGTTCTATTTGACTCATACCAGTATTGAGTCCTGACTCAATATTAATATTAGTATTGACCTCAAATGCTTCATCAGATCAAATCAGACTTGACATGTTTTCCCATGCTCTGCTGAGCACTTGAGATGATCAAAATGCACATCCTTGATGAGCACAGGACACAAATGGTCTTGATGTTTTGCATATCTCCGACTACCAAAGCTTACAGAAAGTGGGTTAGTTATTAAAACGGCAGACACTCTTGAGCAACAAAAAAGGGAAAATTGAGATTGAGGCATCCCTAATTAGGATACATTCTACTTGCGTATTTCAATAAATTTGTTCAACAGTATCAACAGAGGTCTTTGCAAAGTTCCGTTCAGTTCATGTTTTGTTTTGTTTTTTTTCTTCTTGATTTTAATTCTTTGTTTACTTGAATTTGATCACTGATTTGTTGGAAAGCGCAGCTGTTACATCCACTTGTGCATCCTCTGTCTCCAAATAAACGAACAGGTGATGTGTTTCCGCAGGCTTGTTTTCCATTCTACCCAGATGGAAAGAAAGAAGGAGGGAGAGAGGGAGGGAGGGAGGGAGGGAGAGAGGGAGGACGAGAGACAGACAGGCAGAATAGTACTGTATGCCAGATGTTTACCATTCATGCAAATAAATATTTGCTTTTCTTTAACTATGGTTGGACTAATTAGTCATATTATGTAACAGGGATTCCACGATTGTGCTGCCACTGATATTACATTTACAAATAGTAAAGATAAGACATTTTAAACACAGTTAAAATGTCTTTCACAACAACGTGTCCATATTTCAAAGAAATACCTTCAAACGTCAATTGCAATTAATCACTGAATAAAACAGCATTTTGTCCGACCCCTTCCCTCTACAGCTACATGTTACCTTACAAAATGTACATTTTAGTCCCACAACATTCACTCAATCCTGTTAATGAACGCATTCACATTCCCTTTCAAATATTTTGAATATTCCACATCACGTGATCGGCAAGAAGCTGCTTGAAATCATCTGAATGTCTTGGACATTATAGGAAGAAGAAAAGTAAGTTCTGTCATTCTTATTTTTTTTCTATGGACATATGAATGAAGATAGATCACATGGTTAAGGACTGAGGACAATCAAAGGAAGACACTGGACATAAAAGCATTGTTAGCAAAGGAAAATGAAATAATGTTGCCTGAAATGGCTTAAGAGGTTTTTGAATGGTTTACGTGTTTTGTTAGATTCTGTGTTGGAAAAATAATTTTAAAATAATGTTTTATTTGGGGGCCACGGTGGCTTAGTGGTTAGCACATTTGCCTCGCCCCTCCGGGATTCACTGTTCAAATCCCGCCTCTGCCCTGTGTGCGGCGTTTGCATGTTCTTTCCGTGCTTCAGGGATTTCCTCCGGGTACTCCGGTTTCCTCCCACAATCCAAAGACATGCCTTGTAGGCTGATTAGCACTGATAATGATAATGAGTCTTTATTGGTCACATATACAGTGGAGCACAGTGAAATTGTTTTCTTTGCATACCCCAGCCTGTCAGGAAGTTGGGGTCAGAGCGCAGGGTCAGCCATGATACAGCACCCACTGGAGCAGAGAGGGTTAAGGGCCTTGCTCAAGGGCCCAGCAGTGGCAGCCTGGCAGTACTGGGGCTTGAACCCCCGACCTTCCGATCAGTAACCCAGAGCCTTAACGGCTAAGCCACCACCACTGACCCATTTGCAATTGTCCATAGTGTGTAAGTGTGTGTGCGATTGTGCCTTGTGACGGGTTAGCACATCATCCATGGGGTCCCCTGCCTTGTGCCTCTAGTCCCTTGCGATAGGCTCGAGGCTCCCCACGACCCTGTGTAGGACAAGCGGTATGGAAAACGTATGGATGGAAAGTTTTAGAGAATTTTAGTATTAAATGCTAGTGCAATTATTGAATTGTAAAACAGATCATTCAGATTGAGTGTGTGTGTGTGTGTCTGTGTGTCCTGCTTGTGCTGAATCTGTGTTTATTCTGTATGGTCCCTGCATCCCATCTGATCCTGCCATTAAAACACTAGCATAAGTGAGTAAATAATGACTTCATGCCAATTATCTCTACACAGAGGCAGTTAATATTTATTCTCTCTCAGCGCGTGTGAATGTTACCTCTGATAAACGGTGTGTTTGCTCAGTGCCAGTGCACTCTCTCTCTCTCTCTCTCTCTCTCTCCTTCCCTCAAACAGCTGGAACTCTGCCACTAACACTCACCGCTCAGAAAATTAGTGTCCTTCTAGCTGAGCTTCCCCACTAACGAGCATATGCTTTACCACGGTGGGGGGCAGGAGAGAAAGCATGAGACAGAAAGCGATAACACGATGTTAACAATTACTTCCAGAATGATCCTGAATCCCATTACATCACATCTGCACCCTTTTAACCTTGTTAGGCTGAGCATGGGACCCAGGACATGTTAATCTCTCAAGTAGTCTCAAGGGCCGATTAAAAAATAATATGATGTTTATTTTTGTAAAGTTTAAAAAATGCTCTTTTTCTCCCCTCCACGAAGAGCTGCTGTGCACAGGGCCGTCCAAACATGTGGTTAAAACAGGCTTATCTGTGCGGAGGTTAATGAGGAGCAGCATGGTGTCGGAGTTCGACACAGCGGAGGCCTCGTCTGCTTTATCAGTCGGCTCATACGCGGCTGAGAAGCCATGG
Source organism: Ictalurus punctatus (assembly GCF_001660625.3). Taxonomy (NCBI): domain Eukaryota; kingdom Metazoa; phylum Chordata; class Actinopteri; order Siluriformes; family Ictaluridae; genus Ictalurus; species Ictalurus punctatus. The sequence continues at coordinate 33,169,276 of NC_030416.2, forward strand.
GCATCGCCTGCCATGCTGGGAAACACTGATAGCATTTCTGTTTCTCAAGTACCGTCTTCAGTTGGCTTAATTACTTTTTTTCTGCAGCGCTAAACAAGTCAACTTGTTGTGGAAGAACTTCAGTGTGTATGTGTGATGATAGCGATGATATGGACGCAATCAGGTTTAGGTACGGCATGGGCATTACCATGCTTGTGTGATTGTGGGTTTTATATGGAGTCCACCACTACAAGTCCAATACAGGAACCTTTTCAGGAACTTTGTTTCTGTAGTTCCTGTAGGCATGTTTACACCATAATACTCTTTTCATAAAAAAACAGAAAATCCTCAGGAACTTTAGATATGTTTATATAGCAAGAACCCAGATACGTTATTGACGTTTCTACTCCAGGAACATTTTCAGGAACTTGTTTCATGAACTTAATAACTGTAGGCATGTTTACACCACAGTGCCCTTTTCATGATCCCCCCCTGCCAATAAAAATGTAGGAACTTTGTTTATAACATTGTTGATATAGCAAGAACTGGAACTTTTTGCAGGAACTCAGATTCTTTAACCTGTTTTTACTATAGGAACCTGTTCAGGAATCCAGAAATCTTTACAGAAACTATGGAACCTATGTATCCATCACAGGAATCTCATAAGGAAATTTACACATTATTTAATCATAAGAACTATTTTTTAGGAAACCAAGACCCTTCTCAGAAACTCAGGAACCCTAGCATGTTTCCAGTGGAGGAACCAGAGTCAGTCTTCATTCCTGGACCACTTCTGCTCTGCTGTAGGTACTTTCTGAGGACCAGAAAAACGAAGTGATACTAATGCTTTTTTATATCAGGAACTTAAACACTGTAGTCATGTTTACCACAGTTAAAAAAAAAAAAAAAAAAAACCTTTCATGGGAACCTTTTCAGGGAACCATGCACATTTTCAGGAACTTGCATACATTAAACCTGTTTCTATTGCAGGAACCTTTTCAGAAAACCAAATTCTTTTTTTAGATACATATTTTATGCCGCTTTGGGCCAAGACGTGTCATGTGATGTCATCACAATGCACATTCAACCAAAGCCCTCTTCGATTCCTGTGCGTCGAACAGCCAAAAGGTCTCATTTATCATCAAACATCACTGCGTAAGGCTGTGCAAAAGAATTTCGTGCGATTGCGATTTCTCCGGTTCAAGTAGTTTTCTGCAAAACAAAAAGCACAATCTCGAGCTAAATCGAGCATTTTTGGACGCAACAATCACAAAAGAACTCCGCGACATCCTGTACGGACTGAGTAACGGTAACTCTGCTTCATCACACCACTCCATTATTGATTATATCCCTGTAACAGCACTCCCACACGTATTTAATTCCTCACCAGACCAGTTTATTATCCATCATAGATTATAATGGATAATACATTGGTTTAGTGAGGAATGAAACACCTGGGGGGCGGGGTGAGGAGGGGGGCTTGTTACAGGGAAATCAACTGACCTCGAACTGACCTGTCCATATTGAGGTCACTAATGCTCTTGTGCACATTCTTGTTCTACTCCAAAAATAAAATAAAAAAATGTTAAATTTGATGTGCGCTGTGGTCACTGCACACACCTGACACTTTAAGGCTAATTGAAGTCTGAACCGCTGACTCTGAGAAACTGGGTCGGCCCTCCCTTCGTGTCACGACAGCGCGAGATGGAATATGCTCCAAACGCTGTAGCATGAGTGCGTGTATGGTGTTTCACTCCTGCTGCTGTGACCTAGTACAGAGCTTGGCAAAGTGAAACCAAATGCTAATTGAAGTGCTTGAAGGGGCCATAACCTCACACACACACACACACTCACACGCACACACACCTTCACTAGTTCCACCAGCTCTGCTCCCCTGGGACGCATGAAATTGTTTTGCATCCTAGAGACGCCTCCTGTCCACACGCACCCTCGTTTACACACTTGCAGCCTGTGTGTCACAGACCTGCCCTGCAGACGCAGCTGTCTCACCTCCAAGACTCATCTTAGACTGTCATCCAGCACGCACGCAGCAGGGTGCTAATATTGTCCCTTTTTTTCTAATTTAATTAAGCACAGTTATCGCTTCAGAGGAACATATTTCAAAGGCGGGTGAGAGCACAATGGTGGTGAGAATAACAATTTCACTTCAAGCCAGACCATGAAATGTGTGAAAAGCTATTGCTTTGGATCACATTCCTCATGCTAATCATACTGGTCTACTGTAGAAATGGCTTGTTCTTACTGAGTAATGAGAAATACGGGAAGGTCTGAAAGGCTAAGGTCTGGATTTAGTTCATCAGTTATTTAATAATAATAATAATAATAATAATAATAATAATAATAATAAACAATCCATGGGGTTTAAGCACCTTTCTCAAATAGCACACCCAGTGCTCAGTTCTTGTCAGATAGAATACTAAGTGTCTAGGTCAATGATTACGCTGGGAAACACCATGTGTTTAATTAACCCAGTCATCAGAATTCAGTACACCAAATTTAGATTTCTGAGAAACACCTATTTGAATGGTCCCACGCCCCAAACTTTTTTGAGTGAATTATGCCTCAGAAGACTCAATTGGCAATACCGTTCCTCTCTGTATGACCTACAGTTTGGTCTGCATGATCAATTTTAGTAGAGGTTTTTTTTTTTTTTTTTTTTAACAGTTGATACTTACAAGCCATGTTTAGACTGTTTTAATATAAAACCATGGTGAGTGTGGTTCTTTGGGCAGGTGAGAACACAACAATCATACTCAAATGTGGACTACAAAACAGGCCCTAGAGCAGTGGTCACCAATCCTGTTCTTGGAGATCTAGGACTTTAGCTCCAACCATAATGGTGCCCACCTGACCATCTAATCATTGCCTTAAGAAGTTCTTGATCAGCTAAAGCAGGTGTGTTAGAATTTGGTTGGAGATGAAACCTGCAGGAAGGCACTGTAGATCTCAAGGAAAAGGGTTGGTGACCATTGGTATAGAACAACTGGTTGTGTGGTACTGTAAAGTTGTGTGGATCAACTATGCTAGTTTTAGCTGGTGTGATTTTGGAGACTATACGTATACCACACGGACAACTTTTTTTTCGCAAGATTTGGGCCAAGCAACTGTAAGAAAACAACAAGGCAAAAGTCAGGTTAGACTGGCAAGGTCAAAGTTCAAAGTTTAATTACAACCCCGATTCCAAAAAATTCGGCACACTGTAAAATGTAAATAAAAACAGAGTGCAATGATTTACAAATCTCATAAACCCACAGTGGAACATAGAAAACATATCAAATGTTTAAAGTGAGTAAATGTACCATTTTAAGAAACAAATAAGGTATTTATGAATTTGATGGTGGCAACACATCTCAGAAAAGTTGGGACAGGGCAACAAAAGGCTGGGAAAGTAAGTCTTACTAAAAAGAAACAGCTGGAGGAAAATTAATTTCATTAAACATTAATAGGTTAATTGGCAACAGGTCAGTAACATGATTGGTATAAAGAGAGTATTTTAGAGAGGCAGAGTCTCTCAGAAGTAAAGATGGGATGGAATCTGGATGGAGGCAGATGTTGCTCTAAAACCTGTATATACCTTTCAGCATTGATGATGCCTTTCCAGATGTGCAAGCTGCCCATTCCATAGGCACTAATGCACCCCATACCATCAGAGATGCAGGCTTTTGACCTGAGCGCTGATAAAAAGCCGGATGGTCCCTCTCCTCTTTCGTCCTGTTTAGTTTAGAGGACGCGGCGTCCATGGTTTCCAAAAAGAATTTCACATTTTGTTTCGTCGGACCACAGAACAGTTTTCCACTTTGTCTCAGTCCATTTTAAATGAGCTTTGGCCCAGAGAAGACACCGGCGTTTCTGGATCATGTTCACATATGGCTTCTTTTTTGCATGATAGAGCTTTAACCAGCATTTGTGGATGGCACGGCGAACTGTGTTTACAGGCACTGAGTTCTGGAGGTGTTTGAGCCCATGAGCCCATATTGTGAAATTGTCCCACAAATCGTAGATGCAGTTTTTCACAGATTGGTGAACCTCTGCCCATCTTTACTTCTGAAAGACTCTCTAAGATACTCTTTTTATACCCAATCATCTTACTAACCTGCTGCCAATTACCTCCATTTGTTTATTTTTACTAACACTTACTAACACTTTCCAGCCTTTTGTTGGCCCGTCCCAACTTTTTTGAGACGTGTCGCAACCATCAAACTCAAAATGACCTTATTTTTTCTTAAAACTGTGGTACATTTCGTCAGTTTAAACATTTGATATGTTTTCTATGTTCTACTGTGAATGACATACGGGTTTATGAGATTTGCAAATCATTGCATTCTGTTTTTATTTACATTTTACACAGCGTCCCAACGTCCCCAAAATTTGGGGAGTTGTAGATAAAATCAGCATTACACCAAAGTGCCCGCTAACCGAAGCATCCGTTCTCCCTTTTTCCGCTGGCTGAATTTGGTTTTCAGGTGATTTTCAGATGTCTTCTGTATTATCAAGGCAAAGAGTAAAAAATGATAAATGCATTGGCTAAACTGTAAATGTTCTGTACCTCTGTAATTGTTCTCTCAACCGCTAACCCAACAGTTGATGTTCAAAATATAAATAAGAATGTTGTTAGAATATTGCTGCTCTAGTTTTTCAGTACTGATGAAATATAAACTTCCTCATGGACTTCTGGATCTTACTGTATATTAACACTTTCTTGCAGCTCCTGTATTTTCTGTAGACTCTTATAGGAGCTGGTCTAACTGCGCTTGGTCCCTCAGTCCCTGTTCTCTCCAGCCTGGCAGAGATGGAGATAAATGGCCTCCTCCTCCTACCGCACTAAGTAATACGGCCGGTGATGAATCGCTGCTTTCAGTGACACCAAAATCGGAATCATTGGGTTCAGGAGGGAAAAATAAGAACACCCCACATGCCCCTTTCTCACTAGCGTGAAGTCATCTGTTAAAACGCCACACATCAAGGCCACACCGGGTATTCCCCGTTTTCGCCCGGCACTCAGATTAATGAGGGCGAATGTGATGGGAAATAGGGGCCTTGTTAAGACATGACCCTGCTGTGTTCATCGCAAACCACAGCCTCTGGAATAAAAGTCCTGAACTTTATCACAGACCGTGCGGAAGGGAAAACTGCAGGCTTCTTATAGTTCTCGAGCTGTTTCAGCATTCAATGAAAACAATTGTACAGTATCTAACCTAGAATTTCTTATCAGTTTTAGTCTTTATAGGCAGAAATACATGAGTGAACGAACGTGTAGCACTGGCGACGTGCAAAGCCTCTGGACACTGCTTGACTTATTAAATTTAATGAGGTTTTTTTTTCATTACGCAGCATGAATTACACACCATTTCTGTCAAATTAGACATTCCCATCTCCCCTACAGCAAGGATTGAGAACTGGGTCACCGGCGTGATGAAAACTGTATAAGTGTGACAGTCTAGGAAAACCAGTTAGGTTAAAAAACCTTTTTATTTGCCAACATTAAGAAAGCATATGTGCCGTGTGCTTCAGCAGAATGACACGGAAATTATCGTATTTACTTTTCAAAGGAAAACTCCACCCTGTTTTCTCTTTTAAAAAAAAAAAACGAACATTTTGAGAATGATCTTTTCTCACTAACCGTCATTCAGCGACATTCAATGAGAAATCCATAAGAAGACTAATGAGGACTCCAAAGTAGAAGTAGTGGTGACTAAGTCCCAGAATATAAGCAACATGATGCGGTTGTGCTGAGGTACAGCAGAGGCTCGGTTAGTTAGCAAACTACACGATGATGTTGACGTCAGTATTAGCACGAAAGTTGAAGTGTTGGAAGCTGATCTGTTTAACGATGAGGTGAGAGAGCTGGACAGAGCAAAGGGCTAAAGCGCTGCTGCATTGTTCTCTTTAGGTCGGGATGAAGTGAGGGCTACATCCTACTGCGCCACTATCAGCAGGTAGCCGAACAGCATTGTGGGAAACTCTTAACCAAAATGAAAATAGACCATGTTGATGAAAGAGATTTTAACCAAAAGAGTCAACTCAGAATTTCATTCATCCGTCCATCCATTTATCTATTTTTTTATACCTATTCTATAGTTTATGTCAGGGAACTCTGGGCAGAAGGCAAGGGTCACCCTGGATGGGGTGCTAACCCATCATAGGGTACAATCACACACATTATCCACACACACACATTCATACACTATGGACAATCAGCCTACAACACATGTCTTTGACTGGGGGAGGATACTGGAGTACCTGGATTAAACCCCCAAAGCACGGTGAGAACACGCGAACTCCACGCACACAGGGCAGAGGTGGGATTCAAATCCCCAACCCCAGAGGTGTGAGGTAAACGTGCTAACCACTAAGCCCCCTCCCCAAACCCCGCCCCAGAATTTCATTCGTCAGCATAAGTGTTATGTCACTGAAGATCACGTTTTGATTGTAAAATGAATATGCAAGAAGTTATTCACGGTGGGTTTTTCTTCACCCTTGCCGTGGTGTCTGCTTATGAGGATCAGTTTAACACTGATGTAAAGATCTCTAGAGGTGAGCTGCAATCAATAAACGTGATTTTCTCCGTTTTTACGGAGAAAATCTGAAAGTCTGAAACGCTAGAACTTTACTTGGGATTGAGATTCGTGTACAAGAGAAATATATTTCGTTTTCAGAAAAATATAGTAATACAATAGCACTTTCACTGTTTTGAAGGGTTTTCCCCAAATTCTGCGAAAGACATTATCTCAAGGCTCGCACTGTACCTTTTTACGCGCCGTACAAATTGCCGATATTCCACGAGTGCCAGATGCCAGGATTGAAACTGCCCCCACGTGTGCACTACATCATTACTGTGAAATTGAATGGCTGCTTATGAAACAGCGCACAATGATTATGGACCCAATATCACAGGATGATGATCATTACTCATTGCCATGCATTATGCGGAGGCTGCACATTTGCATATTTTACCCAGGTGTGGCAATCAGCGGGATGGCATTATCGCAGCAAACAAGAACATTTGTGTAATTTAATTTCTGCTAACAAACAGCCCCCTTGGAATCAGTGCGGCTCTATAACAGTCACTGGGACCTCGTTTTCACATTTTTTTTAATGCTCCTCTTCTTCTTTCCTCTTTTTCCCCACCATACATTGTGTATTTTGTCTTACCAGCCAAATGTCTTGGAGCTTTTTGTCTCCATCAAACTTAGTCATCCGTCCAGAATCAATGTACGCCTCAAATTCAGAGGCACATCTATAGAAATCAATGATGCAAAATATCGTTCCTCTCTCTGCTCATTGCATTACTCATTCCTACACACTCATGTACAGATGACCTTAAGGTCATTTGGTTCCAGGCCTATGTGATGAGCCGATTTAATGAGCAGTTGAGGTCGTCCCCTCTGAGCACTGAGCACTGACAGAGTCACGGCTGCTCGTATCATCCTGTTAACCATTATCGCTGTTTAGTTTCGAGAAACTACATGGATATACCCAATCATGGATATATTGAGCTGCATGGGGTTAAAAGATTACATAGGTTACAGATGGAACGACCTGTGAGGTAACAGGGTTATTTAAAATGATTTCCGACCCCGGTGTCCTGTTTTGCTGCTGCTTCTACTAAATATAAAGCAGAGAATAATGCAGGTGTGGAGGTTTTATAGATTAATAGAAAACATTCAGAGAGAGAGAAATTCCTGTCCTGTTCCTGAAACTAAATGAATGGTCCTTGGGACCTGTGCCTTTTGTGTTGCTTTTAATCAGATATTACGGTTTTTCTCAGTCGCTTTGGTGGATTTCTTGAATCATCCTTCATATTTGCAAACCGGTATGTGCATGTCTCAAAACAATTGATGCAAACAGCACCACACAATGGATTACCTGCAAAAGCCTGTAACTTGCTCAAAATCTTTAGTTCATCTCTCAAAAGTAAGTATTCGTGACAAGTCCTTCTGTCATTGTAAACAAACAAGGTAGTCAGTGTTCTGTCAGTATTTCCTAATGTGATTTAAAAAAAAAATCCAAAACAAATCGAAATAATTTAGTCTTTTAGCATCTTCAGAGTAGACGGCCCTTTTGCCTAGAATCTCCAGAAATGTATTCTTGGCCTTTTCTCGACAGATTTCTTGAGGAATTTCCTCGAGATGTTTTTTAAACAGGATTAAAGGAGTTCACACCGACGCCGGACTCTTATCGGCTGCTTTTCGGAATATTTCGCTCCGAGTCGTCCGTTTAAATCGATAAAAAAAAAAATGTTGTAAATAAAATGTTATTTTCTAACGTAAGAAACGAATACGTCGGCATGATTCTATTTTTGTCTACGACACCGATTTCACACATTTAATCACGCACCTTCAGTTCAAAAGCTTTTTAACATCACGAGAAACATTTCAGTCGAGTGTTTTGACCGGCAATGTATGTGTATATAAATTATTATGTATATAATTACACTTATACTGTATAGATGTATGTGTTTGTGTTACAGTATGTACCGGTATAAAGTAGAGATGCACCGACACTAAATTTCTCAGCCGATACGATAACCGATTATTCAGAGCGATATCGGCCGATACCGATACCGATACCGATAGTTCTGCCTTTTATCCCTTCTTTTAAATGAATAATAATTAATTCCACAATTCTGAAGGAAATGCAAATAAAAGCGTTATTCTCTCCATTTCACCAAGTTGTTTCACAGTAACCGGTCTCATCAACAGAAAACACATTACTCTAATTAACATGAACGCATGAACTCAATTCTGAAGATTAAAGTAAGATTTCTTAATTAATTGAATGTTATTAATTCATATTAACATTGACTGAATTGTAAAAAACCTCCTGTTAGTCTCACATTCACTCTCCAAACACAAGCATTTCTACTCCATCACTGAACATTAAACTGGTCATATATAATATCAACTTTTTTATATATTAACATTAACTGGCTATGAAACGTACTACTCTACAAGTATATTTTTCTGTGCAATATTTACCTTTTGTTTGTCAACTCATCTTCATTTAAATCTTTTAACCGTGTACTGGCGCTTTAATTCAGCGCGAGCAGCGCGGCAAAAAAGAAAATCGACTCGACGACGAAACTCCCGCTTCACTGCTGCAGCGTCCGGTGTAAAGGCACTCGTTCGTTAACATTCACGCCGAAGAAAAATACGCCCTGCTTCTGCTCTGCTGCAGCATGCGGTGTAAAATTTTAGCCGTGCAGAGCTTACAAGCTGCAGTTTTACCGTCATTGTCACCCAATTCAAAGTAATTCCACACAGGACACATCACCTTTACACACAGCACGAATTCGATATGTTTTCCCGCCCTCTTTTGATTGACAGGATATAATCGGCCCTGATCGTCGGATGTTTTTAAACTATCGGCCGATAGCCGATTACAGGCTGATACATCGGTGCATCTCTAGTATAAAGTATATTTCCTGTATACTGTAAAATGCATGTGGACTACTGTAATATGAAGCGTTACAGTAAGTATACGGTATTACAGTGCAGTGCACATTGTTGGACTACATACCTGTTCTGACTACGAAACGTTTGAATGATTGAGAACATGGTTGTTTTCCCAACATACGGCCGCACCCTTCGACCAGCCTCGGCCAGTGTTATTAAGAACATGGTCCACAATAATGGCCATTGTTTCATCATGTCTATGTCCTTGGTTTCTCCTACGTCTTCCTCTGTTAAGCCTCCCTACCCTCCCTACCCTTCCACCACGCATCTTTCCTTCCCTTCTTCTTCTCGGCTGTTGACCCTGTTCGTTTCCTTGATGCTCTTCCGTTGTCAGACATTGTAACACTGCGTTGTGCTCTGTCTATATATGCTTGCCAGTTGAAGGTTCACAAGATGCACCTCTGAGCTATTTTAGAGAACTGGTTGCAAATTGGTTGATCTAATGCTTCACACATTCCCCTTCATTAGTGAAAGTCAAGATTCACCTGCACAATTCATCAATCCTTATGCAATCAATGACTTATGCAAGGAACTAATGCTGAAATGTTCTGAGGGGTAAGAGTATTAATCAGGGAACCATATAATATATTTTGATCTACATTTCTGTTGAACATTTCTAGTGAACATTTCTGCTGAACATTTCTTTTTTCTTCTTTTTTTTTCCCCCCAAATATTTTATTGAAAAGAAAAACAAACCGACTAACACACAGCAACAATCATTCACAGTTTTTTTTCTTTTTATACTAACAAAGGAAAACAAAATTAAAAAGTACAAACAAACCCAACTACCCCCCCCCACCACCACCACCACCCCACCCCACCCCAACCCCGCCCCAGCTCATCATGGCTAACCAATAACTATCGCTGGTTATATAGATATTGTAAAACCCAACAACAGGCACAAAAATTTAAGTGGGAAGTGTCTGTAACTCCATAAAATATGCAATAAAGGGTTGCCATTTATAAAAAAAAAAAAAAAAAACTTATCAGCACAACCCCTCATCGTATACCTTATTTTCTCGAGTTTTAAACTCTTTTGATCAACATGACATAAGCAATTGATAATGTAGGACAGTGGTTTTCAAACTGGGGGCCTTAACAATTTGGTTGGAGCCACCAAGCCCATCCCTCCCACTAGTATGTTTTCTCTTTTTCACTCTCAGACAACCACACACAATCAATTCCTAATGTAATGTAAAGATGTTAAATGTAATGATTAATAATAAAAAGTTGGGGGGGTATTCAGAAGTCTGTATTTTTAATGTGTTTTAAAGACATCTTGCAAAAGGGGGGCCTCGGTCAAATGTTAATGCCATTTGGGGGGCCTTGCCCTGGAAAAGTTTGGGAACCCCTGATGTAGGAAACCGCAGACACTTGTACATAACCAATTGCATGAATGTACCAAAGCATTCAAAAGAATGAGAAATTGCTTTTATGATGTGCACAAGTGACTAGATGATGTGGCGTTTGGACAAGTAGTGAGAAATGCACCAAAGCGACTGAGAAAAACTGTAATATCTTGCTTTCCATTCTGCAGTCAGATTCCACTTTGCTCTACAAATTGCTCCATTATCTTGTACTTCTATCATTGGTCATAAGTTCAGGAGTTGAACCATGTAAAAGAAAAGAAAACAAGAAAGGCTCTGCCATTGACTGACTCATTTTATAAAACAGTGCCAAGGGGGGGTGGGGTGGTGGGGATTACTTTTACTGTATGCTTGCATCTCTTACACTGCCTTGAATAAGTACTCACCCCCTTCAAATGTTACAACCTGAAATTGCCTTAATTAGAAGTATATGTATTGAAGTGTCTAGATTCACTGTCCACTTTAATAGGAACCCTTGCTCTTTAACGGCGTGATGAAATCATATGGCTGCACAATGCGTAAAATCGTGCAGATACAGGTCAAGAGGTTCAGTCAATGTTCACATCAAACATCAGAATGGAGGAAGAGTGTGATCTCTGTGACTTGCATTGTTGTCGGTGCCAGATGGACGGGTTTGAGTATTTAAGAAACTGCTGATCTTCTGGGATTTTCACACACAACAGTCTCTAGAGTTTATACAGAATGGTGCGAAAAACAAAAACAAAAAACATTGACCGAGTGACAGTTCTGTGGGTTGTTGATGAGAGCGCTAATAAGAAAATGGGCAGGTCGGATGTAGTCGAGCTGCCAGGAAGGATATATTGACTCAAATCAGCACTCCATACAACTGTTGTGAGCAGAAAAGCATCTCACTATGCACAAAACTTCAAAGCTTGAAGTGGATCGGCTACACCAGCAGAAGACCATTCTACTCCTTTCAGCCCCAAACAAGAATCTGAGGCTGTCATGGGCAAAGGCTTATAGAAAGTGGACACTTGAAGAGTAATTGAGGACTTTTTCCAGTCTTCAACGGTACAGTTTCGGCGAGTCTGTGCTCATGATGGCCTCAGATTCTTAACTGATGAACTAAACCCTACATGAAATCTCCATCAGCTCCAAGATGGAATCACTGAAATGAAAAATCACTGACATGCGTATATATTTACATACGCCGGTTTCATTTGTATTGGTCTCGTGTTACCCTTAAATCTCGTTTTCACAGCTGTATTTGGACGATAGCGAACACAGACCTGCCTGGCGATTCATAGTCCTCGCGTATCAGCATCAAATACTTCTTTAATTGACTCTGAATCACACTTAGTGCGGCGAGTGGAGTTGGGAACAGGATATTATGAACTGTCAGTTCGCATTTAGGACCAAATTTGCCGTGGGATTTGAAGAAGCAATGAGGAACAGGATGGAGAGAGAGAGAGAGAGAGAGAGAGAGAGAGAGAGAGAGAGAGAGAGAGAGAACTGAGTAAACAACCTTTTAAAGTCTTTATCAGAAGCCACACACACACATATATTTCCTCATGTAAAGCACTCTGGCTGTAATGCAGTGTGAGGTGAAGTCCTGTATTCTCTCACATGACAGGAAGATTTGCTTTATTATGTATGCTGTTATGAAATCCATCTCGTCCTTGAACCAGGTTTTGTGAAGACGCCTTCAGTGTCTCACACGTGATTGTTCTTGCCCTTTGCTTTGATTTCAAACATATGCTGTTGGAAAAGTAAAAGTGGACTCGTCTGGTTTTCTCCAGGAAACGCCACACAGACCTTGTTAATAAAGCAGGTTTCTTATTTCTCTCTGTATGTTTCTTTTTCTCCGTACTCCTGCCTGTTTTTTTTTTTTTATTTCTTGGCTATTTTCTGCGAGTCCCAGGCAAGCGCCTGGCTGCAACTTATGACTAGCCATGTCTGCAAACATCACAGCACAACCAAAGCATGGAAGAATGACAGATCGGCCTTTCAATATGTACTGACAAACAAATTAGTGAGGAGATGCCGTGTGTGCTGCATAACAGATGTGATGGGCGCCGTGGTATGGAACCGGTGATAGGGGAGAGAAAAAGAAAATGGCCGTACCCCATCTGGGCTAGAGAGGAAGTGGCGGATTGGCGATTTTTACGCTAGCACACTTGAGTGAATCCTCAGGACTGATTACACTTGTCATAATGGCAGACGTGAATAAGTAGCGGTCTGAATCAGACCTCCAAAATGTAGAGAGTCAGAGCAGACGGAAAGTAAACATGCAGATCATTCTTACAGTGCAAACATGCGAGAGAAAGAAGACAGAAAGAAAAGAGAAAAGTTATATATATATATATATATATATATATATATATATATATATATATATATATATATATACTCATGTGATTGCGCGAGTAATATGGGATCACGTGACAAACGTGAATTCAACATTTTACACCCCTCAAGTAGGAACTGTGTAAAATCACGTGAGAATTAATAGTTAAAAATAATTCGCGTGAACAGAAATGATCGTTTAAAAAAATCACGTGAGAGTAAATGAATTGTTAAAAAAAAATGAATGAATGAATGTTTTTTAAAAAGGACATATGAAAATAAATTAATCATAGTAAACATCATGTAAATTGATCAATTATAATACATTATAATTCAATAAATTAATCATGTTTTTTTTTAAATTGTATGTGAACATAAATGAATCATGTTTAAAAAAAATCCTGAGAATAAATTAAACGTTTAAAATAAAAATCACATATGGACAAATTAACCATGTTTAAATAAAATCATTTGAACATAATGAATCATGTTTTTTTTTTTTTTAAATCACATGAGAATAAATGAATGATTAAAGAAATCACGTGAACATAAATGAATATTTTTTTAAAGCACGTTCACTATGAAAAACAAAATGTTAAAAATCACGAACATAATGAATGATGTTTTTTAAAAGTCGTGAGAATAAATGAATTGTTAAAAAAAAAATCACGTGAACATAAATGAATCGTTAAAAAATTCCCCTGAGAATAAATTAAGCAATCTGAGAATGAATTTAAAAAATCACATATGGACAAATTAACCATGTTTTAAAAGATCATTTGAACATAAATGAATCATGTTTTTTTTAATCACGTGAGAATAAATGAATCATTAAGGAAATCACGTGAATATAAATGAGTATTTTTTAAAGCACGTACACTATGAAAAACAAAATGTTAAAAAATCACATATGATAATAAATGAATCGTTTTTAAAAATCACATGAACATAATGAATTATGTTTTTTAAAAGTCACTTGAGAATAAATGAATAGTTAAAAAAAAACCGCATATTAAAAACGAATCATGTTGAAAATCATTTGATAATAAATGAATCATGTTTTTAACAAATTGCATGTGAACATAATGAATCATATTTTTAAAAATCACATATGAACATAAATGATGTGAACATAAATGAATCATGTTAAAAAAAAAAATCATGTGAACATAAATGGATCATGTTTTAAAACGTACATATGAAAAACAAATCGTGTTGCAAATCACGTGAGAATATTTATCATGTTAAAAAAATCACGTGAACAGAAATGAATCGTTTAAAAATCACGTGTCTAAATAAATCTTTTTTAATTCGTTTTTTTTTCATCGCATGTGAACATAAATGAATCGTTTTTTTAGCACGTGAGTTTAAACGAATCATGTTTTAAAATCCCCTGTTTAAAAAAATCGCGTGAACAGAATCATGTTTAAAAATCCCCTGTTTAAAAAAAATCACGTGAACAGAATAAATCATGTTTAAAAATCCCATGAATTATGCTAAAAAAAAGCATGTGATGCATGCATGTGAACATGAGTGAATCATGTTTTTTTTTTTAAATCACGTGGACATAAATGAATCATATACCATAATGTACACGTCATTTAAGTGTGCATTTGATGTTTTAACACGAATCGTTTATTTTCACGTGTTATAATGCATTAATCATGTTAAAGCTTTTGTGGAAATAAAGGAATTTTGCTAGCGTCTATCTAAATAAATAACTCATCAGCCAAAAGTCACATGCAAATAAATGAATCGTTTAACAATCACACATGAAAACAAATGAATCGTTTAACAATCACACGTGACAATAAATGAATCACGAGGGGAAAAAATTATGAAAAATAGACAACATGCACTATCGGCGCTGCAACATGGGGGGGGGGGGGGGGAGGTGTGAAACAAAATGTGACGTGCCTAAAACACACGTGTATTTCACATTTCACAACTGAATCACGTGAGTCTAACCATGTGAAGTGCGTGACTTTCTGAAAAGGGGAAAATGTGTGTCGGAGCGAGGAGAACGAGACAATGACAGAGAGACGAGAGAGCAGTGACATGAAGACGATGTGGAGATAGAAATGTATGAGCGAAGCAGAACGAGAAAATTGAAATGAGTGGAGTGTGTTCGTGTGTGTGTGTGTGTGTGTGTGTGTGTGTGTGTGTTACACTGAGAGAAACAGGATGATAAAGCAAAGAAAAGACTCCTGTTTTGGATCAGGTTGAAATCAGATTGAGGAAATAAAGAGTCAGGTTAAGTTGATGCGTGGCCAGTGTGTGTGTATTTATTTCTGATTTCAAACCAAGCATTGTCTTGAATGGTCTTCCAGCGTGGAGCCTAGATACTGTTAGCAGTTCTGCTCTGTAATAACAAGGTTATTGCATCAGGACCAGGAATTGGTCTTCCGTTGTTTGTGGTGGTGGTGGTGTGAACTGCTGATGTAATCATAAAGACTCATCTGAGACCACATCATACTATGTACCGGGAGCCTAGTGTACATAGGGTGCGTCTCAACCAGCTCCCTAGTTCAGTAGTCAGTGCACCGTTCAGGGAGGCGGCCATTTTATGGGCTGTCTCAATCGCAAAATCCTTCCTGTTCACTGGAACGTTCGCTCGCTAAAAAAAATCCCACAATGCACCGCAAAATAAAACAGAGCGCATCGATTCTCACTTATGTTCCCTTACTGTAAATGATGTCATGTTTTCAGACAAAAGGCAGACGAACTCGGTTCTCTGTCTCGCTCCCAGCCTCGGGAGCAGGATTCACACCTCACTAAATGTGCTGAACTCTTCGTTCAGCGTCCACGGAAAAAAAAAAAGAAAAAAAAAGTGTGAAAACGACCAATCACGTAGAAAAAAAGCACTATATTTCAGTCATGTTTGACTTCGAAAACTCCTTAAATAACAAATTGACAGCCCAGTGTATCAGCCGACACACGTAAACGCTCAAATGCAAGTCAGATAGTCCTGTAGGTTCTGAAAAAAAACAACAAAAAAAAAACACCAAATATCTATTTGAGCATCTATCTAGTTAAATATGGACGTTAGTAAGATGCCCTTTGAGTCGGTGACAGACTTGTGCTCGAGGGTTGAGGACGGAACTCAATTTTCCTTCCCGTCACATGTGAAACAGATCTCAGACACCTCCAGATGAAGTGCTTCCAGGACTCGCCTGGTCCTGCCCTGACCATCCGGAGCTGCGGTTCAAGCACTTGTTTGGAAAGAAACGAAACCAAAAGTATTGAGCGTGACTCTGAAATAGCAGTTTTGTGATCATATATGCACGCGTTCCATCTTATTTTTGCAACTCGCTTCATCCAGAAGTGCATTTTCAGTATCGCAGCAGGCACACCTGCCTCAGATATCGAGTCGGTGTTCGCGTGTTAGCGCCTTCCAGGGTGGTGCTCATGCATATTCAGCTGGAGGAGAGAAAGCATCCAAACACACCGCATTTGCTTATTTATTCCCGCATTCCTCATACAAGTCTGTGATTTTAAGTGAATGAGATATGACGGAGGTGTTAAAAGATCTGAGCTTTACTACCTCGCGGATTTTTTTTCTTCTTCTTCTGCCTTGTTTAATCTTTGATTTTTTTTGCCACAGTTTGAGGCTGAGCACTTAGCTCATGACCGCATGCTGAATTTCAGCGTTGCTTTCGGTTCCGGGAGCTGGAATGGGTCAGACAGGACCACCTGCAAAGACACAGGGCCTATCAAGTGCTAATGTGGCCTGATTTATTTATTCAACGATACTTTAGTGCTGCGACATTAGAAAGCTTTTACAGTTTATCTGCCAAAAGGGTTTCTCGTGTTTCCTGCGGTGTACGAGGAGCGTGTGACTGAGTTTTCTCTCGGTGTCGTGAGTGGGCTCGTACACATTGTGTCTAAGAATAGAATAAAAAGTTTTTGTACCACAGAGCTGTTGAAGTCACATTCATTCTGATTCATCAGAAGAAGATGATGTCATTCTCTGTTAGAGCAGATTAGTAGATCTGGTCATGAGGCAAATCACAGGTTTATATTAATGCACTCTTACTACTAAACAGCTCAACAATAACAACACACTTGTATGTTGGAGGCGCCGTAGAATCATTACAAAGGTGTTTCATTTTTGACATGGTGAAGTTTTCTGTATGGAAATGTTTGTTTAAGTTTTTGTGGAAGGAGTCTCCAGTGTCAGTGCTTTGTAAAGCTCTAAATTTAAATCCTTTGACATGGGAAAGCCGTCACAGATTGCAGGCCTTTTGCTAACACTGAGTTCTAACTACAATATACTGTATGTATAATGATACTGAGCTATATATGGAATAAAACACCTGGGGAAGTGCTGTTATAGGAAAATCGCAAATCCGAGTTAAGCGGTGGTCACACTAGAGTTTCAGAATGAGAAATTTCTGGCCTGCGAATATAAGGCCTGCAACCAATCCATTGCGTTTAAAAAAAAAAAAAGGGTTCATCCTATCTCGTTTGGCGTTGATTTTATATTCTTTTAAAGCTGCGTTGTATAGGAAGAGGGGTGCACGGTGGCTTTGTGGTCAGCACGTACGCCTCACACCTCCAGGGTCGGGGGTTCGATCCCACCGTGGCCCTGTGTGTGCGGAGTTTGGAACGTTCTCCCCGTGCTGCAGGGGTTTCCTCCGGGTGCTTCAGTTTCCTCCCCCAAAGTCCAAAGACATGCATGGTAGGCCGATTGGCATGTCCAAAGTGTCCGTAGTGTATGAATGGGTGTGTGATTGTGCCCTGCGATGGATTGGCACCCTGTCCAGGGTGTACCCCGCCTTGTGCCCGATGCGCCCTGGGATAGGCTCCAGGTTCCCCGTGACCCTGAAAAGGATAAGCGCTATAGAAGATGGATGGATTTATGGATGGATGTATAAGAAGAGATGGTGCGACACTGCTATAATCGGTGCTTCCTGGATTTTTCTGAAGACGTCACATGTCGAGCCTCTATTGCTCACACGTCTTCACTTGATACGTATTCACAGAACTTTGAAACGCAGTGAAAATGCGAAAATTCTTCGAGTGAGCTTGCGTCTCCGGTCTCCAGTATTCACATGCGTATGAATGGAGGTCAATGGAATGAAAAGTGAAATGTGACCGCCCCTTTACTGCTGCCAGCCTGATGTTATTTTCCTGTAAGCGCACATCCTGGAATGTTTTATTATTCTTATACCTCACCTTATTGTCACCAATGAACATTTTTTTATTATTATTTAAAGGATGACACTTAATACTTCTCATTCATTTATAGTTATGTTTTATGTTGTAAGATGTCCATGAAACAAGTTAGTTCCTGTTCTCACTTACGTTAGCGTTAGAGCAGCTTTACACAGTCCTTCCCTCACCTTTTTAAGTGAACAAGACAAAAAAAAAAAAAACAAAAAACCAAAAACGCATCTTGTCAAAACGCAACTCCTCTGAGTCTGAGAGTGAGACTGGAGACTCCTTCCATAAATGTGAAATAAACATCTTAATACAGAGAACCATATCAACAATTAGACATGTTTTTAAACCTTTTTTTTTTTTTAATTGTTACCACGGAAACGTAATGTAATGTATTCAAACAATCGAGAGCATTTATACAAACCTGTGATTTGATGAACAGCCGAAACTATTGTCAGAGCTGCTGTTATAAAAAAAAAAAAAGAAAGAAAATCATCTGACCACATTTAAGAATTCAAGAGTGCTGTTTTATAAATATTGAAAAATATCTATTTTTTTATAGTATTATAGTCTTGTCTATGGACAGGAAGTTGCTGGATTTCTTATAAACGTCTCATTGTCTTCACCTTCATAGGAAGAGGAATGAAGCAGGAGGGAAATCCAGACTCACAGCCTACATATCGTCCTTAAAAGAACTTGTTGCACGCCTGGAACGAATACAACCCTTTATGCATTTGATTGTGTTATGCAATTTTTGTCCGCCCCGAGCTGAGATTTGCCACAGAGAACCTCTTGATTTGCCGAAGCGCAGTGAAGAACGTGCTGCTCTGACTGCCTTATTGAAACGGTTCCTCCTACCCACTCCAAACTCTTAGCCTCGGGCCTGCTGAATCTCTCCACCATGACACTCGATACAGACGAGCACAAAAGCTGAGCTCATTACACTAATTTAATCATGAGCTGGTGTGTTGGATTGCTTTTGTGTGTGTGCATGTGTGTGTGTGTGTGTGTGTCTACACTGCCAGTGGTTGGGTGTGAGATTAGGACCTGTGCCCACTGAGGAAAGCAGCAGCTAGAGCACTAAACCTCTGCACTTGGCAGGGAGAAGAGAAGCCCGTGTGAAACAGATGGTGGACTTTTTTTCTCTGTCTTCTGCAGAGCTAATCAAGTGCTAAATACAGTATGAGCTCGTCTTCTCTGTTTAGCGAACGACTAAGCTGGTGTACGCTGAATCAGTCAGAGGAAAGACAGACACTGGAATGTTCTTCAGTCTCATCGCTGTTACCAACATTTAATACAATTACAGTAACACTCTAACCCTACCTTCACGCTAGCAAGTGACAAAGAGACAAGCGAGCGTTCGTTCCTGATGTACGTGTGCAATTTCAACACCGTTTAAATAAAGATTTTCTCAGTCCAACGAGAACTAGCTACGACGTAATGAAGCCAAGCGATTCGTTCGGACGATTTCTCCGACTAACCCGACGTCCGACTTTTCTT
>NC_030416.2:33194067-33256567 GCF_001660625.3 Ictalurus punctatus
GATCGTGGCAAATTTGGACTTGGAGTAACGAAATAATTTAGGTAATACCGGAAAAATTATTAAATAAATAAAGAAAGAAAGAACACAAAGCTTCACCGATCGTATTTATTCATCAGGTTCTCACATAGACAAAGAGACAAATGTGTTAATTGAGTAAATATGTATTATTTTTATTCTCTTTGTCACTGCTTATGAAAAAGCACACACTGTTCTACACTGACAAATGAAGCAATTATTTCCGAGGCGTATTAGATTGAAATGTCGAGTCTTCAACTTGGTGCGGCCAAAACGCACAACTGTCAACTTACGAAGTTAAAAAAACAAATCTAATTAAAAAAAAAAAAAAGAATAGGCACTTTAGATATTTAACAATTAGGGGTTTTTTTTTCAACCGTTATTCATAAACATGAAATGGTTTAAGTCAGACAGAACAAAAGCACATGTGAAACAGGGGGGAAAAAGTCAGACGCTATAAAGCTAAACCAGACACAACAATATCAAAACAGAACACTGTGCCAACACGTAAACAAATAAAAATAGACATTATTCAGTATGCTAGCTGTAGACACTTAATAAGACAGTTAAGCAAGGTTTTGATGTAGAAAATACAGTTAAAACGTGTGTATTTCTGTATTAAATACAACATAAAATGGTTAGCACGTTCGCCTCACACCTCCAGGGTTGGGGGTTCGATTCCCACCGTGGCCCTGTGTGTGCGGAGTTTGCATGTTCTCCCCGTGCTGCGGGGATTTCCTCCGGGTACTCCGGCTTCCTCCCCCAGTCCAAACACATGCATGGTAGGCTGATTGGTGTGTCCAAAGTGTCCGTAGTGTATGAATGGGTGTGTGAGTGTGTATGTGATTGTGCCCTGCGATGGATTGGCACCCTGTCCAGGGTGTACCCCGCCTCGTGCCCGATGGGATACTCTCCAGGTTTCCCCGTGACCCTGAAGGAAGGATAAGTGGAAGTTAGTGGCATTTTTTTGTGGAAGTTAGTTGCATTGGTCACACAGTAGTGACGTGTAACGAGGCGTTTGATAAGAACGATTTGGTTCTTTTAACTGAACGTTGAGAGCCAACTCGTGTAGTGTATAAGCATTTTTTTTTTCTTTTGGTTTACTTTCTTTATTTGTGTACACTTGCAGTGTAATTGAATGAAAAATAAAAAAAACTTTTCAACATGTCAGCTGTTTATTAGTGTAAATTTAATCATCTTTACTAAGTACTTTATCTGGGTCTGGGTCACAGTAACGTATGATGTTGCTTTTGTTAATTAAATGAATCTTTTTTTTTTAATGGCATTTCATCTTCTGTCTAAATACTGTAAGTGTCCCCTCTGCAGCTATGTGTATGATTAGATATAAAAGTAAAAAAAAAAATGTGACGAAAAATCCTTACTGGTCTAAATATTCTTTGTCTAGTTGAGACCTGAGTCGTTTGAGAGCCTAAAGAGTCGACTCTTATTGGTGAGCTCATTAAAAATGATCTGGCTCACTGAAAAGAGCCCGAATTCCCATCAATAATGTACATTAGACTCCTGAGGGAAGCGACAGAAAAGCTTTCAAATCCCGACGATGCCACAGCCATGGTCAAAACTGACCATATTTTCAGGGTGAGAGGGAAGACACACTCACTTTCCCCTGTCTATCATAGTGAGACTCACCAATCCTAATGGTATTTGAGCTCATGTATGAGGAAGAGTGTAGATAGTGCTTTCCTCTGAGTGTGTGACGCAGCATGAGCAGCAGTTTGAAAAGATGCGGCTGTCTGGCTTGAAGTGTTTCGGAGGAAGCGTGTTTTTTATCCTTCACAAAAAGCTAGCTAGTGGGTGGGAATTGGTCAAATTAGAGAGAAATCAGAGAGAAATTGGAGGGAAAATAGTCTATAATGGATTTATGGTGTAGTATTTATAACTATCCAGGTAATAGACTGGTAATATAATTGTTTACTTCGGATTTAGACAACACTACACATGCACTGGGACTTAAAACACTGTATAATAAATAGAGAATGAATTCAGACAAAGGCAAAGTCTATCACACCGAGGTGAGTAAATATACACTTGCAGATCATGAGAAACCAAAGAATCTGATGGTACAGGAATGAACTTGGATGTGAATTGTAGTTTAAAATATAACAATTGTATTGTTATAAAAATCTCACAATTGATGCAGGGTTCATATTAGCCAGTATTAACCGGACTCGATGAAACCTTCCTCGGTGAACTTCCGTACACCTCAGGATCATCGCTCAATGCCGTGATTGATGCTGAAAGACTGTCTCAGCACTTTGGGAGTGATTGGTAGATGATGATGATAGCACCGTCCATTATTTATTCACGGCCTATCCCCAGCAGTCGTCATTCAGGAAGTGACACGGAAGACGAGAACAATGGAAGCTCTGTATCTTCGCTTCTACTTGCTGACATTCGGCATTTTAGCTGTTCTGTGTTTGACCTAGAAATCTTTTTTCAGTTCTGATGGAAAAGGGGAGAGAGAGAGAGAGAGAGAGAGAGAGAGAGAGAGAGAGAGAGAGAGAGCATCTTGGCTACAGCTTGGTAAGGAGAAATAATTGGATTCTCGTTCCTTATCTCACTCAACACAAGTTGTCAGAATCCCTGCTGTCACGTTTCAGTCAAGCGGGAAGGATTTCTTAAGGTTTCTGATAGGTGACACAGCTTCAGATTGTGTTTATTTCTTAGCTCTCTCTCTCTCTCTCTCTCTCCATTTGCTCGGGGTATGTGCAGGGGGCGCTCCCTCATGTGAACAGCCATTTTGGTGCTACATTTCATCCAGAGAATCCAAGCTACCAAGGTCAAATGTACTGATGTCTTGAAATGGTGTCCCTATAAAACGTATGATCCGACGTTCCTTGCGCTCTAAAACTGCACTCTGTTAAACGCTGGCTAAATGTACGCTACCAGCGTAGCTAACATACACAAAAGTCAGTCTATAGCTTGAATGATCTTAGCTGCAAAATGTGTTCAGAAAAATAATTTCATTCTAGCTTTGTAACTTGAGCTCATGTTACACTACACTTTCTCTCTAGTGACCCCAAAAATTCTCTTACATGTAGAAGAAGTACGTATCCCATCACTACTTTTATAGCAATGAATATAATGAGCTATTATGGAAACAATACAAATTAATTTGAGTAATCAGTTTAAAACAGATCTCTAGACAGTCATCTAGGTGTGTTTAAATTAAAAGTCAAATAAACAACAACAATAATAATAATAATAATATTAATAATAAGGAAATTTTGAAGTGGGTGACTGGATGACTAAACATACATTAAAAATTTGTTTTAAGTCCAGGAATTTGCATACACACCCCCTAGATACCCGTAATACTTAAGTTACTGTATTTTCTATATAGCGAACAATTTCGAGAAACACAAACAGAGGACGAATGACTTTTTTTTCTACGTGTATTGTACATGTTTACACCTAAATATTTCCTGTGAATAATTTCTTGTAATATTTTTTGCTTGTCTGTTTTGACTCTTCTTTTCTAAGCAATGAACAGCAGCAGTGTGTCTTACTGTAGCTATGGGAAATCATGATGAGGTCCTATAGGGAGTTTGTTTGTGCGTGTGTGCGTGTGTGTGTGTGATTCTCTTACTCCTTCTCCTCTTCCTCCCTCTTCATCCTCACAGCTTTATGTCAGGTCTTTAAAGTTGTTGATCATTAGGCCACAGTGGGTCAAGGAGGGATATAATTATGGAGCCCGGCTCCTCTGTCAGTCTCTCTCACTGTGCCCTGAACTCATGTCTCTAATAGGAAGCTCCAGAGTAAACAACACACACACAGACACACACACACACACACACACACACACACACACACACACACACACACACACACACACACACACACACACACACACACACACACACAGATAAACAAATACACACATCTTCAAGAAGAGAGGAAAGGAAACTGTCAGCAATGTTTGGTTATCAGTAAGTGGCTTTCTTAAAATGAAAAAGAAAAAAAAAAGTGTCCTCTCCAGCACTCTGTATTAAACAGTGATGGAAGTGCATTCTCTGAGTAAATAATGAAATCGCTTGACATAGAAAGTGTACGTACGGTAACCGCCGTTCGTGAATGTCCGTTTCTACGATGAATCACCAAATACATCTCGCCATTGTTGATAGACAGTGAGGAATGTGGACCCATATAATGAATCCTATTTCCTGAAATGCAATTTGATATTTAGATGGAAACAAAGCTATTCTCTCTGAAACTGGATTGTAATAACATCTAAATGCTTTTTGGACAAACGGTAAGTGCGTTTACATGTCCTCTAATAATACAATCATCATCAGATTTCAGCAGTTACGAGGTTATTTTGAAGTCGGTGTAAAAGGCATAGTATGATGTATTACGTCGGTTTAACGCTGTTATCGGATTTTGAGCGATGTTTAGAAATGACTGGATTGTATACAATCGCTTTAGGTTTAAAAAGCGTGAAGATGTCATTAAAATTCAGTGAGTTATCTTTTCATTTTGTCCTATAAAGTATACTCGGAAATATAGAAATAAAAGCATCTCTATATTTAAAATAATAATAATAATAATAATAATAATAATAATAATAATAATAATAATAATAATAATAATAATAATAATAATAATAATAATAATAATAATAATAATAATAATAATAATAGGGAGCAGGGTGGCTTAGTGGTAAGCACGTTCGCCACACACCTCCAGGGTCGGGGGTTTGATTCCCACCGTGGCCCTGTGCGTGCGGAGTTTGCATGTTCTCCCCATGCTGTGGGGGTTTCCTCCGTGTACTCCCCCCCCCCCAGTCCAAAGACACGCATGGTAGTCTGATTGGCGTGTCTAAAGTGTCTGTAGTGTATGAATGGGTGTGTGAGTGTGTATGTGATTGGGCCCTGCGATGGCCTGGCACCCTGTCCAGGGTGTACCCCGCCTTGTGCCCCATGCTCCCTGGGATAGACTCCAGGTTCCCTGCGACCCTGAAAAGGAGTAAGCGGTTGAGGATGGATGGATAATAATAATAATAATAATAATAATAATAATAATAATAGATAAAATATATCATGAATTTTAAAATAGACCGTATTAATAATTTATTATTGACTGGATGTTCCCTATTATCACGTTGCTTAA
This sequence comes from Ictalurus punctatus, assembly GCF_001660625.3. NCBI lineage: Eukaryota > Metazoa > Chordata > Actinopteri > Siluriformes > Ictaluridae > Ictalurus > Ictalurus punctatus. Next base: position 33,199,210 of record NC_030416.2, read on the forward strand.
ATTACTTGTGTGGGTGGAATTATTAATAAAATCAAACTTTTTTTTTTTTTTGGTTTTCAGATTATTTCATGCATGTGTACATAGAGAACAGTAAACTATAGTGTAAATCTGTCGTTTGTATAGTTGTGTAACATAATGAAACAGATGAAGGGACTGATGGATATTTAGTTTGCTGAGTAAAGCTATAAACATCCGTGGACTTACGTTAGCTGGCGCCCATGACGAAACTACACTGAAAAAAAGAATAATCTCGATTCAAATCTACCTGATTCAAATGCGTTCATCGATTCCACATGATTGACCTGAGTTACATTAACACGACTTGTTTCCTCACACCCGACATGATTGGAGCACGTATTTTCAAAGCGCCCTGAATAAAGTCAAACTCACGTTCAAGTTCAAGTGGTTTTATTGTCATTTCGACCATATACAGTGGGTACAGTACACAGTGAAACGAAACAACGTACTTCCAGGACCACGGTGCTACATAAAACAACACACTAACCACATGAAACGACACAGAGCTAAATAATATCTACACATTGTACACAGAGTGCACGTGAAGACGTGTGCTAACAACACAGGACAGTACAATACTATTAAAACAGGACAATAGGCACAGTAAGTGACAGTGTAGCACCGAACAGTACACAGTTCTAGTGTAGAAGTGTCTGATATAACAGGTAGTGCAAGAGATAGGTACCAAACAGTAACAATATCATTAAAAAATGGTATAAATGTAAACACAACATGCTATGACTGGGTATTCAACAGATTAACTTATACCAAATATGGACATAGCCGCTATTGCAGTAGCAGCCAGGAAGAGTGTGTAATAGTGACGATAAATTAAGTACAACGTTTTTATTTGTTCTCCACGCTCTCACCTGACCAGAGGATTGATCCCAGGTCACTGGTGTTCTGCAGCAGCTACATTACCACCGTGCTCTTCTACCGCACTCGTTAATTTGATACTAAGCATCCTCGTGAGATTTCGTAATGTAATTGGTTTACATTAATACTACATGAACTGCTCACGCTCACGCTACATAATTCAGGAGTACTTAAACTGAATTCAGTCTGAGCAAGGAAATTACGTTTTGATGAGAAGCTTAATCGTTTTTTTTGTACATGATATACAAAGACATCATTTTTCTTCAGTGTAACCGGATCAATAGCATTAATAACATGTTAATGGAGAATCTCGACTTGAACAAAAGCCTTTGCACTTTTTAACTTCCTTCTCTCCAAGATGGAGGACTAATATATTTATTCAACATTATTATAATCTTGAATTCATCGCTAGACAAAACAGAGACTCCAAACCCCTGATTAAGACCAAATTATGAAACTCCGTGTTGTTGTTATGTACTCCACAGCGCTGTTTAGTTGAATTCTTGCCTCTGATTGGTCAGAAGGTGTGGATTCCTTTTCTAGAACAGCAGCTCTGCAAAGCAAATCACAGGTTTATATTAATGTCCGCATTATTATTATTATTATTATTATTATTATTATTATTATTATTATTATTATTATTTTGCCATAGTTTTTCCAACTTACACAGGGACTTGTATGGTGTATGCTCTACGTACTCTAATAGTAAATAGATTCAAATGTGTTGTTATTTAACGAATAATCACCTTTTATTGTATAATCGATGTTGAAGTCTTCTGTGAGGAGACGATTATTTGACATTTTTGAAGCGAGTCTTCAGTGTGTGTGTTTTGTAAGGGTTAAAACGGTAAAGTTTTATCCGAGTGTGAGTGTTCCCAGCAGGTTCCGTACTGTGGTCTGCATGACAGCTTTCACATGAACAATCTGTCTAGGAAACCATGTTCTGTTTCAGACTAGAGCCGGGTTCACACTGTAAGAGTTCGGCCACGATTTGGTCGTCTGAGAAAAATTTTGAGAATCTTAAAAGATTCCTATAATCCTAGGCCAAAATCTGTAGTCTTAGGCCGATTAACGGCCGTTGCGATAAAAATTTTTTCCTCCAATTAAATTCTGGCCGTGTCAGAAGATTTGAGACACCGTCCTGTAGTGTGGCTTCTCCTACTCCGTACGAGTCTTCTCGCGTGTGTCCGTTTTTTTCGCGTCGTGACTGTCGTACAGTCCGACATTAATGACGACTGAGATCCTACAGTGTGACATGGCTTACAGCGGGGATCATGTTCCTACAGTCTGACAAGCAACGGTCACAAAGGACTATTAAAAATCTCCCAGTGTGCACACGGCTCAAACTACCAGTCTGAAAGTCTCCTATTATAACAGCATGTCCTACGGTGCTTTACTCCATACTCGTGAAAAACAATTCCACAAAAGTTTGCGAAAAAGCCACAAATGGGAAGCCTCGTGTAAAGCCTAAGCATGTTCTTTTGGTTGGTTCTCCAGCCCAGGATCGGCTCACGTGATATTTTACTCCTTGTGTGTGTGTGTGTTACAGAAAAAGTAAGCAGCATGCTGTCTGCACTGATTGTCCCCTTCAAGTATATGAGTCCAGGTCCGAGCAGCACAGAGGATGAAGACACGCTAAGTGAGTACAAAACCAACATGGTAGATACTATCACAAAAAATATCGTTATAGTATATAAAGGATCAATACAGTATTTATGAGAATATGTTCACTTGTAGGCCAACACTATGTTTTAGAAGCGTGTAGCACAGTTGGGCAAGCTGTGGAGTCTAGAAAGCTTTAATATGAAACAGAGTCTTTATTTTCTCTTTCTCTCTCTCTCTCTCTCTCTCAAACTCGGGCACAGTGTGTGCTCTCCTCCATTATGACAGAGATTGCCGCTTTGCATTGAATACTGGAGACAAATCGCACCGACTTTAAGCGTGAACCCTGAGGCAATTTTAGAGGCAGATTACAGAGGCGATTTAGCAGATAATTTCCCCATTTGCTGGGATTTGTCCATGGATTTGAAAACACTTAAATAAGAGCCACACTCACAGGGAGCTTTCAGGAACTGCTACTTGAGGATTTTTTTTTTCTTTCTGGTATTAATATTATTATATCATTGTATTTCATCTGACAGGTTTTTCTTCTGGTTGTAAGTCAAAGATAAGAGAACAGAGAGGAGAGGAAATTGAGACATCACACCCATTTACAACTGACTTTATAAACTGATAAACACCCATGCTGCCGGTGACTCGCTTTAGCTGGCGTATAGGTGTTTTCTTTTTGTTGTGGTGGTGGTAGCATGATGTGCTGCTACAAAGAAATGTTCATTGGCATTTCCTCAGAGTGATCCAGCCTGCAATCTGGGAAATAAAAGTGACATACTGAACTTTTCCTTGTCGCTATGGTGATACCTTGAAAGGTACATCTTTTGTAGCTTTTACCCGGGAAGATGCATGTGGTGTACCTTTAATTATCTTTTAGGATCAAGCTTTAAAGGCGCATCAGTAGTCTGTAATATATATATATATATATATATATATATATATATATATATATATATATATATATATATATATATATATATATTATATATATATATAAGTATATATAAGTATATATGTATGTATATGTATATATAATGATAATGATAATGAGTCTTTATTGGTCACCTATACAGTAGAGCACAGTGAAATTGTTTTCTTCGCATACCCCAGCCTGTCAGGAAGCTGGGGTCAGAGCGCAGGGTCAGCCATGATACGATATATATACACAGTATCTCACAAAAGTGAGTACACCCCTCACATGTTTGTAAATATTTGATGATATCTTTTGATGTGACAGCACTGAAGAAATGACACTTGGCTACAATGTAAAGTAGTGAGTGTACAGCTTGTGTAACAGTGTAAATTTGCTGTCCCCTCAAAATAACTCAACACACAGCCATTAATGTCTAAACCGCTGGCAACAAAAGTGAGTACACCCCTAAGTGAAAATGTCCAAATGTGTGTATATATTGTAATAATATATAATAATAATGAAATATTATAATAATTATACATTCTCTGTAGGAGTAATATACGGTTTGTGCAGTGTATATGTGTACAGAATGTATCAGAATAAAAGGTAGCTCTATTCCACAATATATGACCATATTTAATAATAATAATAATAATAATAATAATAATAATAATAATAACAATAATAATAATAATAATAATAATAATAGCAGTAACAGAAAGAAGAAACTAACATTAAAAAATCTAAAAATGTATAATAAGTTGTATAAAAAAAATACACTATAAATACAATAATTAAAATAATGTAAAAGTAACTAAAGCATTGCAGTTACTGCCTGTCCATTTTCAAGGATCTGTGACATTAAGTTATTGTTCTTTTACCAGAAAAAAAGATAACAGACCCTCCTGTTAAATGAATAAAAATGCATCCTATATCATGTGCAAAAGCTTTACTATCAATGTCACTTTACTGTAAATAACAGATTCCATTCCTCTATATTTCGGTATTTCAGTTTGGGTGTATGTTTTGCCACTGTCTTCTATCAGGTACCAGCAGTACAGAGGTGAAAGAGAACTGGAACACGGGGAACTTTGAAGACCGCACAATCATGGCATCAGATCGTCCGTCCTTCTTCCTGTCCGATTCGTCTCGGAGCAGCGCGGGCACTCTGAAACGGAAGCGTCCATTAGAGGAGGACAACAACGGGCGTGTGTGTGAGCTGCGAGTGTGCTGCAGAAGATCCTCATGGTCAGACACCCCGAAGAATGCCGTGGTGCAGCTGAACGAGCTGCGTCCGGGTCTGCAGTACCGCACCGTGTCTCAAACGGGCCCGGTGCACGCTCCGCTCTTCTCCATCGCCGTCGACGTCAACGGGCTCACCTTCGAGGGAACGGGTCCTACTAAGAAAAAGGCCAAGATGAGGGCAGCTGAGTTAGCGCTTAGCTCCTTCGTGCAGTTCCCCAACGCCGCTCAGGCTCACTCAGCCATGGGAGGAGTATCTAATCCCACCACGGACTTCACCTCTGACCTTTCGGACTTCCCTGAAACGCTGTTTAAAGGTTTCGAACCTGACAGTTTTCGTTCAGCCAAGTCTGAGCTGCTCTCTAGCGCGCTTCGATTGCGGCACACGCTGGACTTGATGGTGGTACAAGCGAGGCAAGGCGACGGCCACTTTTCCACATCTCCACCGACACCTGAACCGCCTCCTCCACCAAGCCCTGTAGTGCTGCTGAATAATCTGCGACCGGGAGCACGCTACGCCTGCCTGTGCCAGAGCACCAGGGGCCGACGCGCTCGCCGCTGCTTTGTGATGGCCGTGCTGGTGGATGGCAGAATATTCGAGGGCACAGGCTGTAGCAAGAAGCTGGCAAAGAGAAAGGCGGCACTGAGTGCCCTGCAGGCGCTCTTCAACATCACACAGGCACCCGAGGCGAGAGTGGGTATGATCAAGCGGCCTCATTTACCCCAGGTGAGTCATGCCAGGCAGGGCCTCTGGCAGCCACAGCACTCCATACGGCGAGCTATAATAGCCGAAGCAGCAGGAATGCTGGGATGCAGAACAGCGAGCCAAGACTTAATTAAAGGGGAGGGGATAATGGGAGGGAAGGGATGGTGCAGGACAGATCTGGTTACTGAGAGAAAACACAGAAAAGGGGCTTATGTTAACACACGGGCTTTAACATTTACTTTAGGCTAGTCAGACTTTCATATCTTATGTAAACCTAAATGTGTGTGTGTGTGTGTGTGTGTGTGTGTGTGTGTGTGTGTGTGGAAAAGAGAGCGGTCCAACAGTAAACAGAATCTACTCACTCATCTGTTAAGTTGGAGAAAGAGTATAAATGAGGCGCATTATAATCCCCATGCCCCTGACACAAGAGAAAACACTGATGCTCCTGAAAGTGATTTTTTTTCCCCCCTCCTCCCGCTCTCTCTCCGTGTTTATAGAGCTATAATTGCGAAAGTATTGAAATTTTGCGCAATCTCCTCTTGTTTCTTCATGTGTGGCATTGCGGTGTCTATCAAAATTAATTCAAACTGGTGCCCCAAAGGAAATGAAAGGCATAAGAGCAAATCAACAAAACAAACCTCCAAAGCCATCAGTAAAAAATGGAAACAGCGGTCAGGCTTAGGAAATGATGTTTTGTTAGAAACCTCTCGGGATTTTTCAGTATCAATGTCAGCGTGTCCCTGTGTAGGAAAGGCATGTGCAGGACCTGCCTCCATTCCCGGCTTGTTCATCGGCAGGAACGCTCTCTGACGGTTGCATTTGCAGGAATGTTTGCTTTCAAGAACGTTCAATCGTGATGTTTACATCTTTTTTATAAACCTTTGTAGAACATTGTTGTGTGAATGTTGTGTGAACGTTAGGTCCTAACGCTGACTAATAATAATGTTCTCCTACAGTTCTCTACTGGCAGACTACCCACCTAGCATTTGTTTATAGATTAGCTGAACATATTTTGAACCTTTTTTTCTTGTTACTTATTATTAAACGGGGAACTTTGGGCCTTTGAGCCCTTTATTAATCTTTTAAGTAGTGTGTAAATTGTGTGTAAATGTTTGCGTAATCCAAACCGAATTACAGTTCTTCACCGGATTTACAAAAGTTTCAGTCACCTGTGAAGGCACAAAGCGCATTCTGAACGTTTGCATTTAGAGACACCCGCAAAACTCCAGGATTTAGCCATTTTGTGATTGCAGAAATGAACCACAAAATCAAGGGAAGTCCATAATATTCTGAGGAGCTTGCAATTTTTCAAAATCACTGCAGATTTGTGTCATGTGACGTCATCACAATGCGCATGTAGCCAAAGCCCCCTTTGATTCACATGAGTGCAGCTCAAAGGTCTAATTTACCAACAGACATCACTGCGGAAGACCGCGCAAAACCATTTTGTGCGATTGTGAGTTCGCTAGTTCTAGTAGTGTTCCACAAAATAAGCACAACGACCTCTAAAAGTTGCATCGTGAGATTATTTTTGGCTGCAACACTCACAAAAATACTCTGCAGAATCCTGTATGGACTGTTTAATGTCAGGAGTATACTCCAGTAATTGCAGTAATCCATGCAAATGATATGATTTGAAGTCGATCGGGTCAAGGTGTACATTAGTTAATCTTCTTATGCGTACATTTACACACACTCAGAGCATGAGTAGGATACAAATGTTTTTCCCAAAAAAAAAAAAAAAAGACAATAAATGAGTTTATATCCAGCTTGATTATTGAGGGTCATTGTGTGAATAAAGCTGAGAACATTTTGAAGCCACACTTTTCGCGGCACATGTTTTCAGGACATCGAATTAACATTATTTTTGTAAGGTTACAGCCTTAGAAGGTTACTTCCTTAGAATCTGTGAAATTCACTGACGGATACTTAATGTTTCCTGTTAGTGGAGGAGGCCAGCTATGATTTTCAGGTTGGCAGAATGTTATTTGAAGCTTTTGGTTTAAATAAATAAATAAATACATACATACATGCATAAATACAACACCCTGGGTTTCTGGGCATTCTGTGAGTTTTTGCAACAATTTTAGTCGTATAAAGTTTTTAATGATGTCTGTTTTTATGCGTCAATGACATTTTAAAAATGTGAAGACTAAGAGTAATACAGCACCGTCAGTGTTTCCTGAACGCTACAGGAACATTTGTGATGTGATATGATCTAACCGCCTTAAAAACTGTCAAATACATGACATTAGAGAGCATTCTGATAACAGTTTTACCTTTAATTCCGTTTGGAACACTTTCATTGTGTGTGTGTGTGTGTGTGTGTGTGTGTGTGTGTGTGTGTGTGTGTGTATTGACCGGGGCTGTTGCTGTGTTAGTATTCTACCCTCAGCCTGTAGGGACCAGAAAAAGAAAATGTTGTCCTTCCTCTCCCCCAACATCAATCGAACATCCTGGCCATGTTTACCTGGGAGAAACGTCTCCTTTCTGCCTCTCGCCATGCTGTCTAAAAGGATTGTAAGAGGATTTGCCCCATCAGGTTAGTTCCAGAATGATGAGAGCTTGTGGAAATACTGGAAAGTCAGCGTGCAGTCTGCTTCTACGTCTGAATGATTCAGTGAAGGACAAGTGCACAAACCAGACATCCCCATGTAATGTGCCACTTTCAGAATCATCTGCAATCGAGTAGGTGGTGTGTCCATGACGGTGTGCGGTCTTGGCATCTAGGTCTATGCCTCCCAGAGGTTTTAGAGTGTTGATTTTCCACGGTGCACTACTGATAGAGTAAAAGTGGATGTGGCTTAAATCTCAGAAAGCTTACATTTCCCTTTCTCTCAGAATATGCTCGCCAATACGAACACTGCAGAGGATATACAGAAGCAGATGGTTGATAGATCAGCAGTAGATCAGCGCTAGTGATTGATTAGCATTAGATCACGTGTATTAGCATTAGATCAGCAGATCAGCATCAGATCAGAAAGGGTAGATCAATGGTAGATTATCTGTAGATGACAGATTGGCAGTGGTGGACCAGCGACAGATCATCAGCAGATCAATAGTAGCTCAATAGTGGGTAATCAGTCGTAGATAAATGGTGCACTTATATAGCGCTTTTAACCAAAACGCTTTACACTGTGTCTCATTCACCCATTCACACACCAATGGTAGCAGAGCGGCCATGCAAGGCGCTAACTTGACATCGGGAGCAACTTGGGGTTCAGTGTCTTGCTCAAGGACACTTCGGCATGTGGAGTCATGCGGGCCGGGAATCAAACCGCCAACCCTACGATTAGTAGACGACCCGCTCTACCAACTGAGCCACAGCCGCCCCGTCGTAGTTAATCAGTAGTAGATACGCAGTAGATACGCAGTAGATTATCAATGGTAGATCAGAAGTTGAGTAGTCGTAGACCAGCGATAAAGCACCAGTGGTTGAACAGGGGTAGATTAGCAAGAGATCAGCAGTGGTAGATCAGCAGTGGAAAATCAGTGGTAGATCAGCGGTAGTAGATCTGTAGTAAGTCAGCTCACCAGTGGTAGATTAGCCATAGATCAATAGTAGATCATCAGTCGAAGATCAGCAGTGGTAGATCATAGGGGTAAGTCACTGGTAGATCAGTGGAAGATCCAGCAGTGGTAGACCAACTGCAAGTCAACTGCAGATAAGAGGTAGGAGATCAGCAATAGATTAGTGGTAGATCAGCTGTAGATGAGCAGTGGTAGTGGATCAGTGGTAGGTTAGCAGTAGTGGCAGGTCAGCGGTTGATAAGCAGTGGTAGATTAGCAGTGATGGTAGGCCAGTGGTAGATCAGTAGTAGATAGGCAGTGGTACAGCAGATATAAACATAGATATAACAAGTCTACACACCCCTTTTAAAACTGCAGGTTTTTGGGATGTAGAAAATTGATGATAAGTCATGTCAGACCTTTTTCCACCATTAATGTAATATAACAACCAATAAAATCCGGGTGAACAAATATAAATGTTTTAAAGAAAAAAAGAAAAGAGAAGGAAAAACTCGGTTGCATAAGTATGCACACCCTTTAACTAGTGCTTGTTAAAGCACCTTTAGCTTGTAATACATTACTCAGTCTTTTTGATTAAGAGTTTAGCAGCTTAGCGAAAATTGATCAACTTAACCTTGATTTGGCGATTTTATTCTGCCCTTCCTTTCAAAAATGCTCCAGATCTATGAACTTGCGAATAGATCTCCTGTACAGAGCCCTCTTCAAGCCATTCCACAGGTTTTTTATATGGTTTAGACCTGAGATCTGACTGGACAACTCCAAAATGTTGATCTTCTGAAGCCATTCCTTTGTTGACTTGGATTTTTGTTTTGGATTGCTATCATAATGGAAGGTGACATTTTTCTTCATATTCAGCTATCTTTCAGAGGTATGGTGTTGTTCGGGTGATAAGTCTTCTTGAATATTTTCAAAATAGGGCCATAATACATTTTGCCACATGGTTTGGGGTGATTTTGGTGGGCTTTTTTATTTTATTTTAATTAGTTAATTTATTTTTACTTTCTTCATGAAAAGGGTTTCCATCTAGCCACCCTACCCCATAGCCCAGACATGTGAGGAATATGAGAACTTGTTGTCACATGCAGGAAGTGACCAGTGTTTGCCAAATATCCCTGCATCTCCTTTAGTGTTGCTGTGGTCCTTTCGTCAAATTTGGAGGGATGTCCTGTTCTTATAGACATCACCATGGTGTCCCATTTTCTTCACTTGTTGATGATGGCCTTCACAGTATTCCACGATACATCTAATGTTATGGCAATTCTTTTGTGCCCCTCTCCTGATTGATACCTTTCAACCAATTGTTTTTATTTATTAAGTATATTCAACAACCTAGATTCTGAAATTAAAATAAATGATACGCCAACACGATGATACAACGCATGCTTCTGAACCATTTTTAGAGATGAGTGTGATGTACATCAAGCACCGCAGACAGCTGTTGATTTTAATGCACGTTCAGACCGCAGTCAAGCCAGTAGTGATATACAGTCATGTGAAAAAAGAAGTACACCCCATGGAAATTGTTGGCTTTTTTGACATATTTGGACAAGCAAACATTTGATCATCTTTGAAACAGTGCCGATTAATAAAGTTGATATACTCGAACAAAACCAGAAGGAAAATTTGCTTTTTCAGTCATTTATTCGACAGAAATATCAATAGATTTGATATTCTTCTGTGGAAAAAGTATGTACACCCTTGGCCTACTGCCCCCTTTAGCAGGAATAACTTCCTTTAGGCGTTTCTGCATAATTGTCCACCAGTCTCTGACATCGGCTTGCTGGAATTTTTGACCACTCTTCCATGCAAAATTCTTTCAGTTGCAAGATGTTTGAGGGTTTTCTTGCATGTACTGCCTGTTTCAAATCCCCCCACAACATTTCAATGGAATTCAAATCTGGGCTTTGACTCGGCCATTCCATAACCCTCCATTTCTTCTTTTTTGAGCCGTCTTCTTTTTTGAGCCTGGATTTCTTAGCATGCATAGGATCATTATCCTGTTGAAAGGTCCACTTTCAATTCAGCTTAAACTTTCAGACAGACGGCCTCACATTATCTTCAAGCACTCTTTGATATGATGCAGAATTCATAGGTGAATCAACGAATGAAAGCTGTCCAATTTCCATGGGGTGTACTTCGTCGGTTTTATGTTAGCATCCGAGGTGTTAGCCCACACACGCTGTAGAGCAAACACTATGCTTTGTATCTGCTGTATCCAAAGCAAAGTTCATGCGGGCCAAATGAACAAGGCTGCAGATTTAGACACATGCTTTAAATGTTGAAGAAAGCCAATATAAATAAACCTAAATGTAGTTATGACACGCATCCTATATCATTTTTAGCTATGATCTGAAAAGGTAAGTGATATTGTTTGCTAATGACATAGTGAGTAAGAGGGAGGGAAGGAAAACCAAGGGTCACCTTTGCAGAGAAAAGGCCAGTGTGTCTCTGGTGAGTGATGCTGGTACAGATGGTGTGTGTGTGGAAAGAAGAAGTCGGTGCAGCGCTATGAATTGCCTTAGGCAAACCAGAACAATAACTGTGAGGTTGAACCTCTCACGCTCCTCTAAATGAAAAACTGAACCCTCATCCAAACTGTATCCAATGTTGCCCACCTTCTCCAGACCTCTAAATAACATCTAAATCATATGACACACACAAACACACTCTGTTTGTTTACTGGAATGAACCTCCATAAGACAAATACCATTTATGTGTTTTTCTGGACTTGCACCGACATGTTTTATCTGCTAAATACGTCCTAGCTAAGATCACTTTTGCAGAAATATTATATACTTGATATAATTTAAAATGAAAAGTTGCTAGGTCAGTGTAAAACATAAACACGCTAACTATCTATTGATGTATCTAGGTAACACATAGCAGTTAAGTCTTTTTGCAGACATTGTAAATGCAGTGGGGACAGATTCACCGATGCTGGAAAGTTCAAGAAAAAGACCAGGTGAAGTTTTTCTTCAACTATCCGGTTTCTGTGAACCTGTTGTAGTCTGAGATTCATGTTCTTGGCTAAAAGGCATGGAGCCCTATATGCTCTTCTGCTGTTGTAGCCCGTACGCCTCACGTTTTGACGTGTTATCATTTTGAGATGCTTTTCTGCTCACCACAGTTGTGAAGAGTGGTTATTGAAGTTATCGTATCCTTCCTGCAGGTCAAGTCAGTGTGGCCTTTCTTCTCAGATCTCACTCATCAGCAAGGCGTTTCTGCCTGCAGAACTCACTGCCATGTTTGCTTCGCACCTCTGGGGTTGGTGGTCCGAATCCTGTCTCCGCCTCCAGAGTTCGCATGTTCTCCCCGTGCTTCAGGGGGTTTCATCCCCCAGCCCAAATACATGTGCTGTAGGCGGATAGGCATTTCTAACATTGTCTGTAGTGTGTGAATGCAATGGGTTGGTGCCCCGTCCAGGGTGTCCCCCCCCCCCCCCCCCGCCTTGGTGTCCTGTGTAGGATAAGCAGTACGGATGGATGGATGGATGTTTTTCACACCATTTTGTGTAAACACTAGACTGTTGTGTGTGAAAATCCCAGGAGATCAGCAGTTTCTGAAATACTCAAATCAGCCTGTCTGGTACAAACAACCATGCCACGGTCAAAGCAAATTAGATCACATTTTCCTCGGTTCTGATGGTTGACGTGGACATTAGCTGTAGCTCTTGACCTGTATCTACATGGATTTATACATTGTGTTGCTGCCACATGATTGGCTGATTGGATAACTGCATGAATGAGCAAACGTACAGCTGATAAGTGAATTTATGTTTTCTTAAAACTGAAATGTCATCGTATGTTATAGACATAAACGCAATGTTGGGCAAATTATGGGGGGGGTTTTTTGGCAGTTTTGGCCAATTGACAACAGTGACTTGTTTTCCCAGGCCACAAAAAAAAAAAAAAATTCTGAAAGTTGTAGCTAGTTCGGTGTATAATATACTGTACATCAGACATCTGTGGGTGTAGCGTTTATGTTGCACTTTTACTAAGAATATCAAAGTATAACTATGAATCTGAAGAATTTCCACCAGAGTCAGATAAGAAATCAGGCCTAGTGTTGTTGGTTTGTTTCCTCCAATGAGATCATTGCTCAGCAGGTTTGGTGAATACAGTCCTTGTCAGAGGTCAGTGTGGAAGACGTGGTATCATAATAAAGGTTTGAGGCCCAGAGGGTTTTAATTAATTTTTTTTCGAGCAGGAAAACGACTCGTAACTGCATAAAAATAGCATGAATTTTGGCAGTGGTTTCTCTATGAAACAGGAGTTGATCCCACATAAGGGGTCGGGCCACGATGCGTACTGGAATGATTACCCAGCACTCTGGGGTTGATTGTCTACTTAATCTCTCTGCAGCATGACAAAGATCAGTGATGGTGCCAAGTCAACGCGGTGGAGCGGCTAAGGCGAGAGAAACGGAGCATCACGAGGAAGGACACGACCGCAACTCCGGCGTCACTGACCTTGGGCCAGAGAGCATTTGAATAAGGAAATGCCTCCTGCATGACGCAGAATATCAATTAGGCTGCTATTACAGGATGGAGAGAGAGGATAGAGGGCACTGTGGCCAATTTTGGTTTGCATAATGCACTGAAATACATGGGCAGGTACTTATTCAGTGGAGAGCTGGTATTATGAGGAAGGTGTAAAGCCTGGAGGGACTTTAAATCATTATTTTCAAGCAGGAAAAAAAAATCTTAGCTGCATTAAAACGTTTTTGAGATGGGATTCAGTGCCACTTTATTCCCATACCTCGGAAATTTCCTGCTAGCGCAGAGAATGTGTCCTATATTGCGTTGCTCCTGCTGTTGCTCTGTCTGCATTGTGCTGAGGGTAATGTATGGGACTCAGATAGGACGGACGGGCACCATTTAATCTGCCATGGTAATTTTCCTGGCGGAGCAAATTAAGAGCGTTTTCACACACGTGAAGGTGACCCTGTCCACCAAACCTGCCGTTCACACATTGTTTTCTTTCCTTTTTCTTTTTTTCTCCTTCCCCTAACCATGTGACTTAATCACACTTGATATAAACAACCCCTCAACAGAGATGAAGAGAAAAAAAAAAATCATTAATTAAGAGAGCCACAACAAATTAGAGAGGGAAGAAACGCCAAAGTGAGGGAGAGGGAAAAGTCAAAGAAACACATTAGGACAGGGCAAGATTACTCGCCATAAACTTTTAGTGCTTTTCCACTGGGAAGTGCGGCTCTGCTTGGCAAATTAACCATGATTTTTGTTGTTGTTGTTGTTGTTGTTATATCTGTTATATCTCTATACCTTAAACATCCCTGTCAGGATAATTGGTTTGAAAGGAAAGTTCATGGAACCACAACTAATCGTCCCCGGACAGGTTTACAATTTACAATGCCCTCTCAGACTAATGATCAGGAAGCTAAGAGAGAAGCCAGCAGTCATTTGAAAAGAGTTGCAGGACGACCTGAAAGCAGCAGGAACAACAGTTACACAGAGAACAACAAGCAACGCACTGCACCGCGATCATGTCTGTTCTTACTCCTTACTCAAACCTTCTCCCATCCCACCGCACAAATAGCACTGACCTAACTGTGATTTTCTGTTTGCGTTTATTTCCTTGAGTTAGTCGTTTTCAATCTGTGTCTCACTCACAGTGCCTGTGCAGTAATGTTTGTGTGCGTTAATGGCAGCACTTTGTACACGAAAAGGTTAGAATCATCATGAACCGACTCATTGTCTATGCAAAAGATGACCTATAAGATTGGGAAATCTGTTCCACACAGCCGCTGGCTGTTTCATATACACACACACGCACACGCACACACACACACACACATACACCAGACCAGTCAGTTCCTGACTCAGCAGGGACTAAATATAGTTGATGTTGCATTGTTTGAGCCATTTGTTTTGGACTAGGGCGAATGTGGCAGAGCTCTTCAAAGTCCTGAATCCATCTCTGGTGTGTTTACGCTGCAAATACACACACACACACACACACACACACACACAGACTTTTCATCTCTCGCATGTCTCCTGTGGATCGAGTGATGAGAGGCACACTTCATTAGCAGTGTAATCAGGTTCATTAGTGCCTCAGAGACACTCAGGTACCAAACTGGCTGGGATCAATCATAGAGTGTGTGTGTTGGGAGGAGTTATCTCACTGAGACAGGTTGTGTTTTGTGTGTGTGTGTGTGTGTGTGTGTGTGTGACCAAGTTAAACTGGTGTTTAGATCATTTATAGCATCATTTCCAGATATCTGGAGCTCAGCAAATCCACATGGAATATGATTGGTGAGTTTTATATGCAGTAATCATGCATGCATTTTTATTCTGCTCCTTTACGACGCTTTCCTACCCCAATTTCAGCGATACCATTCCATTTCAGTGCTCGAACCAGCTGACTGTTGCTATAACCAGAGGGTGCCGACATCCCAGTTTCCCCTAGGTCCATTCTCACCTTGCTTCACCATGTCGTCTGTGTCCTTGAATGAGTTAGTGTATATATTGTATTAGCTTTCAGGATACATGCGCTGATTGTGAGTACTGAGTATTAATTCTCTAAGTCAATTTTAATTATTACTCCATGACTGGTGATAATTGGCGCACGGTGGCTTAGTGGTTAGTACGTTCACCTCGCACTGTCTGGGTCGGGGGTTCGATTCCCACCACTTCCCTGTGTGTCCCTGTGAGGGTTTCCTCCGGGTATTCCGGTTTCTGACCCCACTCCAAAGACATGCATGGTAGTCTGATTGGCATGTCCAAACTGTCCGTAGAGTATGAATGGGTGTGTGAGTGTGTATGTGATTGTGCCCTGCGATGGATTGGCACCCCATCCAGGGTGTACCCCTGGGATAAGCTCCAGGTTCCCCACAACCCTGTAGGATAAGCGGCATAGAAAATGGATGGACTGGTGATAATGTGGTTACTAAAACTGACTACAATTCTGCTACTTTCAGTGTTTATTAAAAACTAATAGCAAATATTACTTAATAGTCTTTTACTCAACTCGTCCCAGATATTAGCTGAACGAGAATCGCGACTCATACACTGACATCTCAGAGTCAGTATCGGTCACTTTATTCGCTGAAAGACTTCGATTGTCAAGAAAATACACACGAATGTCATGACTGCTTTCTGTACTGACTGCATCTGTATTAGATATCGAAAAGAATTTGTAATTGTTTCGCGTATTCACGTGAAACAAACACAGCTATGTTCTGTCATTCTTCCATCCTGCAGATAAAACCTGTATAATATATCAACAAGCCTTCTAACTTTCAGTCAGTGGCTTAAGGATATGACATGCTAATAGGAAGTCGATTGATTGATTGATTGATTGATTGGTGGATTGGTTTGATTTTCTCCACAAAAACAAGGATCAAGTACATCACGTTAATATTTAACTACAAATTTGTATGTTTAATTATTTTTTTTACTACTTTTTGTCATGTATTTCTCTTAATACTGTAGATCCAGGCATGATATACTAATGGTTAGAGTTAGGTTTTTTTCACCCTAATTTCCATTCTAATTTCTCATTGGCTAATTCCCACCCACCAGCCAGCTCTCAGCTATCATACAACAGACACCAAGCAGGGAGGGTGGAGGCTAACACAGAGCAGCATGAACACACTGAGAGGAAAGTGCTATCTGCCATCTTCTGCATACATGAGCTCACAGACACCCCTGAGTAGCTATGGTTGCTGTGATTGACAGGAGAGAGAGTGTGACATCGCTCCTATCCAGAGAGTACGGCCAGTTTCGCCTCCTTAACTCCTGGTCACAGACGGCTGTAGCATCATCGGTTTCATCTCGCAGTCTATTTTCTGTTGCTCCGCTCAGAAGCTCTAATAGTTAACTTTTGTACCTTATTTAATTTTTTATTTCTGTGTTTGCTTTGGATTAAAATGGTGTTTCTTTTTATTGTTGCTAGTCCCTTATTTTTACAGTTATTTTTATTTGAAAAAAAAAATACATTTATACAATAGTTAGTTCTGATCCACCAATCTGATTGGACGAGCAACGTTCCAAGAGTACTTATATTTAGTATAACACTAAATTAATATTATTTTATTAAAAATACTATTTAGTGTAGCACGTTTAGGACGTTTCACCGACTACGTTTACATGGACAGCAGTAATCTAATTATTGACCTTATTCTGAATAAGACAATATTCTGATTAAGGTGTTTACTTTTAGAATACCCCTTTCATGTTCAGGTTTTACATGTTATAGAACATAGATGGATTAACATAACACGTCATTACGTCCCCACGACACGTTATGGAACCGTATACAGTTCTGGGTGTTTCATTTTTAATTTAACGAACGCTTCAAGTGCGGTTAATTATTTGTCATGCTGTACGTGCAAATAGACGACTGCTTGAAGCCGTGTACTTACCGTCTATATAGTAGCCGAGATACATGTGTTTCTCCTACTATATAGCAGGTTAGTACGCGGTTTGGGACGCGGCCGTACTCTCTTGTTTGCCGTCAAACGGTTGAGCGCTGCCGTGTGTGTACGTATCTTGTCGCACGATGCGGTGAAAACTCCCACACGACGTTAATAGTGTGATTAAGGCGTGTACATGTCTGTTATACACGTCGATAATGCGACTAAAACAGGAATACTCCACACGTCTTAATTCCATTTGTGTTTACTTCGAGTATGACTTTAATCGGATTAAGGTCACCAATAATCTCTGTTTACATGCTAGTTTCTTAATCAGAGTATCGTCTTAATCGGGTTATTATCGGATTATCGTCGTCCGTGTAAACGTACTGACTGTTTGTATCACTCTGCTCATCTGTGTTCACTACGTAAAATTCGACTTCTAGCAGCAGTCCCACCGAAACAGTTACTACAGTAGAGATTTCAACTTCATCAGCGGACATGGCAAAAGATAGAGTTCTCATTCATATAATTTCTGACTTGTAATATAAAAAGCTTGTCAGATGACGACGATAAGGAAGAAGGGATGCTCATTTTAATTTTGTATGGAATGTACAAATCATTGTGAGCTAGCTAGATAAACAGTGAGTCTGGCTTCTTCAGGATCTGTTTCCGCTATTCAGAATAAACTGCAAGTGCAATATTACTAAAATAGACATTTATACATGCACTACTAAATCATAAATAATGCATTACTTCCTATAGTATGCAAATTTGCTTGAGATATTACGACATATTATGGTATGGTATTAAATGTTTAGTAAGACGAGTAGTGGTTGATTATCTCAGGTCGTGTTAGCTGATGTAAGTATAATCTAACATTGCCAGAGAACCCCGTTTAGGATTTTTTGGCATGGTTGGATTGTATTCAGCTGTAAGTAAGTTTGGATAAACCTACCTGTAAAATAAATGAATATAAATAGAGTATCACTTAGAAGAAAACCCTGTTTAATGATCCTAAAGAAAAGACCTTACACTAAGTTGTTCTTCAGAGTTCCAGAAATTAGAGAAAGTCTGATGTTCTTATCCTCACCTCCTGCAGGCTTTAGTACCTGTCACATGATAACACACCTAGCTGTGATATTCAGAAGCTCCCCAGGGCTTTGATTAAATGGATCAGGAGTGTTAGATTAGGGATGGAGCTTTGCAGGATGGTAGACTTTTAGTCCTCCTTTAGGCTGAGTTTAATATTGTAATATTGGCTCTGCATGTCACTCCTGTTGGGTTTATCATTTTTCATACATTTTTGTGGTTTCTGGATTAATCTTAGCTACATTGGTTGTTCTTGAAGAAGTCTAACATTTGACAGTTTGCGATCATGCAACCTTAAGCTTTGTTTTAATCAGTGTCCTGGGGTGTGTATGATGCACTTCACACAGCGCACATTAAAGACTGGTGACGAATTAAAGGATTAAACAGTGGCTCTGTTAGACTGTTGGGGGAATTTGTTTGATTGTTTGTATGTTTGTTTGTTTCACTGGTTTGGTCTGTGTCCGCTTGTGTCACGTAAATCACTACATAGATGTTGTGATCACCTTTATCCTCTGATGGAAAAATTTCTTGCTTTATAGAATTTACTATTTTTTTATTTAGATTTTTTTTCATGTGAAACATTAATATAAATGTTTTGAATAGATTACATTTTGATTAGAATTCTACATAATTCATTTATTTTCACATGATTTTTCCACACGATCCATTTAATTTCACATGAGATTATATGAGATTCACTTATTTTCATATGTGATTTTTTTTTTTTTTTTTTTTTTACACGATGCATTTAATTTCATGTGGGTTTTCTCTATATTTATTTATTCTCACATGATTTTTTAAAATCAGTTTATTTTCATTTTCATGTGTGATTTTTTTTCTCACAATTTGTTTATTTTCACGTCATTTTTAGACTTGATTAATTTATTTTAATGGGATTTTGGTTATCACACATTTTTTTTTTCCATGCGATATTTTCACACAATTTATTTGGTTTTATGTGATTTTTTTTTTTTTTTTTACATGATTTAATTATGTACTTTTTTCCCCCAAATGATTCATTGATTCATTTATTTTTACCTTAGACTTTTACACAGGATTAATCTATTTCCACATTTGTATTTAGACATGACTCATTTATTTGCATTTAATTTTTTTTAGCCGGTTCATTTATTTTTCCCATGCTCCCTACACATGATTAATTTATTTCATGTGATTTATTTTTCACGTAATTTTACATGATTTTTTTTTTATCATGTTCATTTTTCAGATGTGATTTTCTCACATATATATATATATATTATTATTTTTATTTTTTTTTACATATACAGTAGTTCACAATGTCATATAGGTCATATGAGTCCACATATGCAATTTCAGGACATAACATATGTACTATATTGAAACACTCACACGAGCACATTTGAAAACCTTATGATAAAACCTCTGACCTGTGAACTGTATGTGTGTGGGGTTTTTTGTTTGTTTGTTTGTTTGTTTGTTTTTAGAAGCTGTTAGGGTTTATTTTATAGTTTGATAGATTATACCCCTCAGTTGTGTGTGTGGAAAAAAAAAATACACTCAAGCGAATACACGTGTACAGTTAAGTCTGTGATCATAAACGGTTATGAAACATACAGTTATAAACAATAAGTGTGCTACATGGGAGATCAGTGTGTGTGTGTGTATGTGTATATATGTATATATACACATACATTCACTACACACACTGTATACACTCTATGATATACATCAGATACCATCAAACATGCTCGTATGTGTGTTTGCTGTTGAACTGTTATGGACAGATTGACTAACAGGAGAAGCTATCAGAGTGAGGAGAGACCCTCAGTGGAAAAAAAGCTCTTCAGGATTAATTAGGCGTTAGATTAGTAGCAGGTGAACTGGAGCTGTCTGAGTGCAGATATTCTATTCATATTTTAGCCTGGCCGAGGGCAAAATCTCACCCCACACCGGGACTTTCCATTAGTAGGGCACATACCTGATCCTCACATATCTCCTGATATCCTGTGGTGATTTTCTTTTGCGCACAGTATCCTGTCTTGCTTTGCGTGCTTAATTTTAGAAATATGTTGCTATTATGTAATATCAACACACTGGATGGACATTATCTTTTCGGTCGGGTCCGACTCTCGGCGATTCTATGAGCCATCTCTCGCCAAAATTTCCAGTCTTGGACTTTCCCTTTTAGCTGTTCTGTGCCTATGCCAGTCTCCATTTTGATGGTGTCGAGCCAGCGTGTTCCACTGACCATTCCAAGCATCATTGCTTTCTCCAACGAACCTGATCGCATCACCTGGTCAAAGTAAGTAAACCGGAGTCTCGTGATCCTTCCCTCAAGCGACATTTCTGGCTTGACGCACTCGAGAACCTCTTTGTTTGTGACCCTTGCTGTCCATGTCCATGGTATCCATAAAAGTCTTCTCCAGCACCATAGCTCGAAAGCGTTAATCCTCCTTCGGTCAGCTTTTTTCAGGGTCCAGCTTTCACACCCATACATTGATATGGGGAACACGATAGCATGGACCAGTTTGCATTTGGTTGTGAGGGTGATGTCTTTGCACCTCCAGATTTGGTGCATGCTCAGTATCGCACCATGGCCTAATGCAGTACGTCGCTTGATTTCAGGGCTGCAATCTTCAGTTCGATCGATCATGGATCCCAGGAAGCAGAAATCCTTGACGCAATCGATCTCTTCAATATTGGTGGTTATTTTATCTGCTCCATTTCCACTTCCATGATCGTCGTCTTTTTAATGTTGATGTTCATTTCGATTTCCTTTTTGATGCTTAGTATGATTCTTAGTATTGGCACAGGTGGTAGAGCGGGTTGTCCACTAATCGTAGGGTTGGCCGAAGTGTTCACATGCCGTCAACACATGTACGACACATGCCGAAGTGTCCTTGGGCAAGACACTGAACCCCAAGTTGCACTCGATGGCAAGTTAGCGCCTTGCATGGCAGCTCTTCTACCATTGGTCTGCGAGTGTGTGTGTGTGTGTGTGAATTGGTGAATGAGAGACGATGTAAAGCGCTTTGGAACCGCAAAGGTTAAAAAAGCGCTATATAAGTGCAGACCATTTTACAATCAGGTGTTTCAGACCATCTTCCATTTCCGCCAGTAATGTTGTACCATCGGCATAGCGGAGGTTGTTGATATTTTTCCACGATCTAATTTACTCATGAACATTTCTGCTTAAAGATTGGAAAGAAAAGGGGACAGACTACAACCGTGTCGCGCGCCTTTCCCAATCTTGAACCCCTCGGTGTCTCCGTGTTGTGTTCGGACTGTTGCTTCTCCGTCTGTATGAAGAGATCTTTTCAGCTGGATCAAGTGTGCTGGCACTGCCAGTTCTTGCAGGGCCTTCCATAGCTTATCATGTTCGATGCAGTCGAATGCCTTGCTGTAGTCGATGACGCACATGTAGATGTTTTTCTATTATTCGTGACATTTCTCCATGATCCACCGCAGATTTGCGATATGGTCACGGATACCACGACTTCGCTGGAACCCAGCTTGCGAGTCAGGTAGTTCTGCTTTGATGATTGGACTCAATTCTGGCAGATCGCTCTGATAGACGCTGGTGGAACAGTCCTCAGCATTTCTCCCGGATGCAGTCAGTACCAGTTGCCTTGTTCTTTGGTAACTGCTTCAGCATAAAACTTCCTCATCCAGGATGGCTTGCTCCAATTCCACTGGGTCGTCGTGGGGAGGCTCAGGGTCACTGGTCCTTGCATAATGCTGTTCCATGTAGTCTTGCCATTTGCTTCTGATGCCTTGTTGGTCAGTCAGGACCTTCCCATTCTTGTCTTTGATTGTTCCTTTGTGGGCAGTGAAGGAAGTTTGAATTTTCTTAACCTGCACGAAGAGTTCTCTGTTGTGACCTTTTCGACAGTCCTCCTCCATTTGCTTGCATCGCTGATCCCAGTATGTATCTTTGTCCTTCCTTGCTGCCCTTTGAAACTCCATGTTTAGCCTCCTAGCCTTGTCTCCGTCCCTGGCGGCTTTGACTGCTCTTCTTTGATTGGCGATTTTGATGGTTTCTGCCGACAGCAACTTTCTCCTTTTCTCTGGTTTCTTGTATGGTATGTGTTTCAATAATCCTGGATTGGATTTCCTGCCACAATTTGTCCGGCATTTTGTCTGCGATGCCAAGAAGTATGAATCTGTTCTTTACTTCAACTGAATATGAAACAGGAACCATGGAGACATCAAATCGCTTTGGTGGAGCATTCTATTTGATTGTGCAGAATTTCACCTTGATGATGGGTACAAGCAGCTCATAGTCAGAACCGTAGTCAGCACCAGGGAATGCTCTGATGGCGAGGGCTGAACTTTTCTAGCGTCGACTGCAAAGGATGTAGTCGATCTGATTGTGATGCTGTCCACATGTATTTGAGACCCTGAGATGGTTTTCATGAAAGAATTCAACCAATCACCAACACCGTTCTTTTCACCCAGTCCAAATCAGCTTACGATGTTCGCCTCTTCCTGACTGCTGACTTTCGTGATAAACACATTCATCAAGGTTTATTGTAATGTTTATTTTATGCATGATTTAGTAGAAATGAAGTCCACGCTGAGCAATGTGGGAAAAAAAACTTGTGTGGACTTAATTTTAAGGACTTAATCTTGGATGGAATAAACAGTAAGTCCACACTGAACAACATTAAATTAAAAAAATAAATATAAAATAAAGACTTATGTGGATTTATCTTAGTCCTGGAGTCATTCAACATAATTTGTCACAGGTGTTTATTATTTAATTAACATTAAACAAGCATTTAACATCATTTAAAAACATATACATTTATAAGGTCTAAAAGTTTCAATTGTGTTAATAACCATATCCTTCATTAAATTATTTTTATATTAGTTTGTGGTTTATTAATGTTGATTTATTGCAGTAATCAGTTGTGGGAATTTATCATTTAAATAATAATAATAATAATAATAATAATAATAATAATAATAATAATAATAATAATAATAATAATAGTAAATAGTAGCAGCAGTTTTTGTTATTGTACAGTAGGGTGCAAAAGTCTTGGCACCCTATTTTTTGTACAAACTTTATTATAGATTTTTATTTCATGAATTCTACATTACCGAGTCAGTAGAGAAACATTTTCCGAACATTAGTTTTCCAACACGAAATTAAATGTTACAGAAAAAAATGTTTGTATGTCAGTAAAGAAAGCAGCGTATTATGTAAGAGACCACTTTTCACACATAAACACAATGAAGGCTGTTGGATTTTGCTGCAAAAATAAGAAACAAGTGCAACGGCCAAAGTCTCCAGAAGAACCGTGTCTGGTTCTGCAAGATGCTCAATAACACGTACAGCTCACTTCATTATAAAACTGCACTAATTCTACCTGAGACTACTTTCTTTTCTTTTGTTTTTAAAGGAAAGGGTCGTCACACCAAATGTTGACTTTTTCATTTCTTACAGCTACAGTAACTGCTCTTTATAGTACTTTTTTTTTTAATGTAGAAACATTTAATTTCATTATTTTTGAAGACAGATTTGTTCTACAGCGTTTATTTTGCATGTGCCTAAGACTTTTACAGAGTACTGTATATATTTTCACCTGCCTTTTATTTTAGCTTGGCTCGCTCACTGTAAAACGTCTGACACTATCACAGACACAGTGGATGTAAATGAGTGTGCATTAACACTGCCACTGAATCTCAGTCCCAAAAGAGCCTTTGACCTCATTCCATTGTATTTTTAGCAGTTTCCTGATAAACACTTCGATGTCATGGCCTCCGTAATGAGCCAGATATCAGAGGGCAGGTTTCACTATCAAAACCCAAGATATCAAGGGTCACCTTATGACCTTTTCATTATGTCATTTCCTTAGGCATAGGAAGTGCACAGCTTTGCATGCAGATTAGCTGATATACGACGGTCTGAGTTTTTGTCTCTAATCTCCCTGCCTGAGGATGAATACTGCTGTATAACTTAAGAGGAAATCAGGATAGTGACCTGAATATCACCGAGCAAGGGATTAGGATACTAATTATTGTAATCGTGTGTATTATTGATGATAGATATTCACATATTGTTAGGGGGAATGGTGTAATAGCAGCAGCTGGCACTTTTCTCAGTTTTCTCCCAGTTTAGACATCACAAGGTGTTTGAACACCTTATATATCATGCGCTTCTCAAAGAATTGTTCTCTCTTTTTTTAACAATATGCAATATGTATCATGGTATGTAGGTTTGCTAAAACAACTGGCAGCAAAGCTGCAGTGTTGCAATTAAAAAAATGCATTAAAGTCTGCATAAATAAATAGATTTTAATTATTTCTATTTACATTATTTTAATAAATTAAATAGTACCTGTAAATAAATTATATATATATATATATATATATATATATATATATATATATATATATATATATGTATATGTATATGTGTGTGTGTGTGTGTGTGTGTGTGTGTATATATATATATATATATATATATATATATATATATATATATATACAGTGAGGGAAAAAAGTATTTGATCACCTGCTGATTTTGTACATTTGTATGTTTGTATTTAAATTATTTAAAATTTGTAGTAGTAGTAGTAGTAATAATAATAATAATAATAATAATTCCATGATATCTCATAAAAGTGTATTGTGACATAATTTATCGCGATATCAATATTATATTGTATGGAATTGTATTATAATGAAGCTGTATTATTTCAGCAGAGCAGTATTATTGTGATTATGAGAAGCAAAAAAAAAACAAAAAAAAACACAGCATTTAAACACATCCTGGGCTAGTTTTCCCAAAAAAACAAAACAAAAAAAAAGGACAAAATATCCTGGAAATCCTGGCCTTCCGTGTATGTGCCTTCCGTGTATGTGCCAATCAGATTGCAAGTGTACAAACATTATGGGATTCCCGCTTCCCTCCTTATGGAGCGTTTTTCTTTTTGACAGATCTTTCAAAACCACCAGAAAACTTGAAGTGCTAAACAATACAGCTTGCATTTGCTGTGCACGTCAGAAGGAAACAGTGGGTCGTCCTCTGTCCTCATGCATTCCTGCCAGCATCTCTCCACACGCTGGTGTACATTTATACACATGCGTAGGCCTTCTTTTTGTCTTTTCTCCTCAGAAGAAATCTAATCTTTAAAAATAAGGAAGAGTCTATCCTCCTGCAGAGACGATTAAACTAAAACGTATCCGTTACTATTGTTATGTTTACTACATCATCATCTCCTCTACAGTGAAGACGTTCCTTTAACATCGATTTCTTATAGCACGGCGATCCTGAATTCTCGATTCTGATTGGTCAGCAATTGTTGATTCGTTTTCTATAACAGCTGTCATTCAAACCACAGGTTTATATTAATGTACTTGTTATAATACGTTATGGTTTCTATAGTAACAAATAAGTTGCATGGTAGACGCTCCACATGAACTGAATAAGAAGCGTGTGTAATTGCTGATATGTGAAAGTTTTCTTTAATGAGATGTTGATTTAGCGTTTATGGGAGGAGTCTCCAGTGTTTTCCGACACAGGAAAGTCTTTGTGATTCGTCTTTAAAACGACGAGCATGGTTGTTGTTTTTTTTTCTTACATATAATCGCCGACATCAAGTAGTAATCAAATGATAACTGGTTGAGGAATGGTTTGCTTGACTAAATGTGTCTCAGTATTTAAAACACTCTGTGAGGTGGTTTGTGAGGTCATTATGGATTGTATTGTTGATTTTAATCTTTAAACTGTCTGTAGAGAGGACACTTTACATCATTCTCCAATGCCGTAAGCGACAGTTCTTGAAAGTGTCCTGGGAAACGACTTATTTTTCTACTCTGACACTGTGCACTTGTTTCTACAATGACTGCAATGTGAAGTGCAGCTTTTCTTGTTTTTCCCATTGCTTTGACTTACTGCTTTACAATACGTACTGTATTACGATGCAGGAAATGTATGCTTTTAGCTTTAAATAGGATGAAGTAGGGTAAGACTGCCTTTTTATCCTCTTCTCTGTTTTGTAACAGGGACAGAACGTGAGCATACAGAGGATTGCCATTTTCTGTACCTTGGCTGCTGTTTCATTAAGCATGAAATGTTAGTACATTAGTCAGAAGCCTCACCCCTGCTAATGGAAAAGACGCTCATGGACGTGACCCGCACATCAGCGATAAATGATGAATGATAAGATGCACTGAGTCAGGGGAAATGTCCAGGTCAGTGTCTCTTCTCTGTCGACCTTTAGCACCCTCATGTGGAGCTTTTAGTCACTCGCCTTGAACTTTTGCACATTTTGTAGGGTTCTAATAACCTGGAAGTGAAATGGACTTCATTGGATTGTATGTCATGAATCTACACAAAACGACACATAGTGAACTGGACAAAAAAAACAACAACAACAACAACAAAAATCTATGTAGTTTGTAAAATTACCTTTGGTGTGAAACTGCTAAATTTGTTCTGGTGAACTCCATTGCTTTCAGAAGTCATATAATTAGTTGAATAGAGATACACTAGAGGAGATAAACAAATAGCATCATGAAGATCAAGGAGCTATCAAAACACATCCGGGACAAGGTTTTAGAAAAGTATCAATCATCCATACATTTTCCACGCTACTTATCTTACACTGAAGCAAGGGTGGGGGTGGGGCGCTGGAGCCTGAGATTTGAACCGACCACCTTCTCATAAGTAGCCCAACGCCTGAGCTGCCACTGCCTCAAGGAGCCTTCGATGTCCAACATGTTGTCCATTCTGAAATGCTTTTCTGCACACCACGGTTGTAAAGAGTGATCGACTTACCATAGACTTCCTATCAGCTCAAACCAATCTACTTATTCTCGTCTGATCTTTCTCATCAACAAGGCGTTTCCACCCACAGAACTGCTGCTCATTGGGTTCCATTCTGCGTAAACTCCCAGTAAAATCCCAGGAGATCATCAGTTTCTGAAATGCTCAAATCAGCCCATCTGGCACCAACAACCATGCCAAAGTCACACATGAGAACACTCATTTCGTCATTCTGATCTTTGGTGCGAACATTAATTGAAGCTCTTGACCTGCATCTGCTTGATTTTATGTATTGCCCTGCTGCCACGTCATTGGATGTTTGTCTCCATTTGTCATATAATAAGTAACAAATAAGATGCTGGAGAGACTGAAGAGAATTTGGCATGTTGGAGGCTCAAATTTATTTTTTATTTTTTTTTAAACTCCCTCATTTGCATCGTGCAAGCTTCAGTGTGCTAATCTGATTGTGGCTCACTGGGACACTTCATCTCCAGCACACAAATTCCCAATCTTGCCACTCTTACCACCCACACGAAATCATTAACCGGCTGCTACCTTTACCGAGCACAGCCGTTTAAATCACTGAACTGAACGTGGCAGCTTTCATAACATCAACGATTTAAGCCATGCCGATCGTAGGCCAAACTGCCGGAACATTAAATCACACCAATTACTGCGTAAAGCTCATGATGAGGTCAGAGCACTTCTCAAGACAATACAGTGTGAGTAGTAAACATCAAGGGTAGCGCTTTATACGCCAAAGCAACAAGTGCTGCGCAGTTGTCTCAAGTGAGCAGCTAATGAGTGTCTGATTTTAATGATGTTTTGCAGAGAACCAGAGGTCAGGTATTGAAGTGAGGTCTTCATAACAGCTGTGAACTCATTTGGACCCGGCGTCTCTGTACACCTTGTACGACATATCGCGTGTTAATTAAAAGCCGCGTGCTGATCCTCTCACAGCGCGAGGGTGTTTTTAACAGAGATATGATTCCTGCTTTCTCTGTCCTTCAGCTTCTGTGTCAGTTGCATCGTCGATGTCTGACAAATTGTAGCTTGTCGATTGTCTGGGATATCTGACAGCACATATCATTAGCTTGTGTGTCAGAGAGTGAGAGCGAGAGAGATAGAAAGCGCGAGGGGAGAGAGAGAATTCGAGAGAATGATTTCTTGCTTCGTATACGTCCTTTCCGGTCTACCATTCTGCTTAGTCAGCATTGTTTCAGTGATGAATTATGGGTACAAGTTTTAACAACAGGACCAGCCCTATTATTGCACGTCCTTTACGTAACCCATATAATTTATCTCTGTATAATCAAGCTGTCGTGCATGCCAGCTTGAAAAACAAATGCAAGCAATGAGGTGATAATCCTATAACATTTCCCTGAGTGCTGCCGTGTTACTATCCATTATAATTATGATTCTTCTTTCTGGAGTGTATATGGATGCTGAACGATGTAGCTTGAAGGATTTTTTTTTAATGAGTGGAAAGGGAACAGCAAAGTGAACGCACAGTGCCCTCCACTAATATTGGCACCCTTGGTAAATATGAGCAAAGAACACTGTGAAAAATGATCTTTATTGTTTAACCTTTTGATCTTTTGTTTAAAAAAAAATCACAAAAAGATGCTGCTCTCATGGAAATTTCAAACACAACACAGGTTTATAAAAAAATTTATATCTTTGTTAAACATAGGTGTGCAACAATTATTGGCACCCTTTGTGCTACCTCCCTTTGCCAAGATAACCGCTCTGAATCTTCTCCTATAATCCCTGATGAGGTTGGAGAATACATGGTGAGGGATCTGAGAGCGTTCCTCCGTACAGAATCTCTCCAGATCCTTCACATTTCGAGGTCCACGCTGGTGGAGTCTCCTCTTCAGTTCACCCAACAGGTTTTCTATGGGTTTCAAGTCTGGGATGGTCATGGCAGGACCTTGATTTTGTGGGCAGTAAACCATTTTTGTGTTGATTTTCATGTATGTTTTGGATTATTGTCCTGCTGGAAGATCCAACAACGGCCCATTTGAAGCTTTCTGGAAAAGGCAGTCAGGTTTTCATTTAATATCTGTTGATATTTGATGGAGACCATGATGCCATGTATCCTAACAACATGTCCACCATATCTAACCGTGGACATGAGGTACTTTTCCATATGGCTACCTCTCTGTGTGCACCAAAACCACCTCTGGTGTTTATTGCCAAAAAGCTCTATTTTGGTTTCATCTGGCCGTAGAACCAGATCCCATTTGAAGTTCCAGTAGTGTCTGCACACTGAAGACTCTCGAGTTTGTTTTTGGATGAGAGTAGAGGCTTTTTTCTTCAAACCCTTCCAAACAACTCGTGGTGATGTCGGTAACTTCAGATTGTAGTTTTGGAGACTTTCTGACCCCAAGACACAACTAACTTCTGCAGTTCTCCAGCTGTGATCCTTGGAGATTTTTATCCACTCGAACCGTCCTCTTCACGGTGCGTTGAGACGATATAGACACACGTCCAATTCCAGGTTGATTCATAACATTTCCAGTTGACTGGAACTTCTTAATTATTGCCCTGATGGTGGAAATGGGCATTTTCAATGCTTGTGCTATTTTCTTATAGCCACGCCCCATTTTGTGAAGCTCAACAACCTTTTGCCGCACATCACAGCTATATTCCTTGATCTTTCCTATTGTTATGAAAGACTAAGGGAATTTGGCCTATGTGTTACCTCATATTTATACCCCTGTGTAACAGGAATTTATGGTTGAACAATTTTCTGTTCCTAGTCACCCAGGTGTACAAAAAAAAAAGTCAAATATCAATGCGAATATATTTCAAATATATTTTTCTCATATACCAATAATTGTTGCACACCTATACTTAACAAATATATTTTTTTTGGATAAACCCGTGTTGTGTTTGCAATTGTTTGAAATCCACAAGAGCAGAGTATCTTTGTGAATTTTTTAAGACCATTTTCACAGCCTTCTTTGCTCATATTCAAGGGTGCCAATATTAGTGGTTGGAATTGTACGTATATATAGTGAGGGTAATTTAAAAAAACAAAAAAAAGGACTTTAAAATACCTTTAAATTGCACATGTGAATGCAATGCAATAACATGGAATTAAATAATTATTCATGTGAGAATGAAACCACATCCTACATCCTATATTTGAAAATGAATCGTATGTAAAAAAAAAAAAAAAAAAAAAAAAATTCCCGTGGAAACAAAAAGAATCGAGAATAAATGTCAAAGAAATGAATTGTGGTAAATGACATGAAAAGAAATTAATTGTGCAAAAAAAATTCAATTGAACACAAAAGAATCGTGTATTGATGTCATGTAAAAAATGAATCGTGAGGAAAAATTGGCTGAAAATGAATGAATCCTGTAAAACATCTTGTACAAAATAAACGAAGCTCATGTGGAAATTTAAGAAAAAAAAATCACGTGTTAAAATCACATGAAAATAAATGAGTTATGTGTAAAAAATCATACAGGGAAATAAACTGACTGTAAAAGAAAATCCCGTGAACAGGAATGCAAAATGTGTGAATCACGTGAAAACAAATTACTCGTTAAACTCGTATAATATAGTTGAAATAATCCGATCATATCGGGGGAAACATCACGTGAATAATAAAAACACAAACTACATGGGAACAAAACGTGTGACATATAGCATGTGTTTAAAAAAAAAAAAAAGTGTGTAAAAGTTCACGTTACGTCCAACTGACTTCTCTACCCCAACCTTAGAAGCGCAAAGTGCCTCTTTCTCTGTTATTTGTGTGAGTCAGTGCATAAAAGTGAGTTTTGAAGACTGGTTCTGTTTTTCCACCATGCCACACAAAGCTCCTCTGACATTTTCCCTTGATCCCTTGTTGACTGTTTAAAATTAAAAAGGAACACCTAAAGCTATGAATCAAATGCCAGGTGTGGCAGTGTGCTGGAACCATATCAATATTTCACGCTATATTGCTACCTGCAGGGCTTTTTGCGGTGCTAGGACCAGCTCTTGTGACATTGGCAGTCTATGGCCTGCTTAGCCAAGCATGTGGAGAAGGGCAAGCCATGAAAAGGTCCGTAAGCTCTACTAACATGACTTGTTTATTCCTCACAAAGAGCCAGTCGGTGCTCCGAGCTAAGCGCACTCCTGATATGGATGTACTGGTGATCAGACCGGCTTGTGGTTATAAAAATAAATAAATAAATAAATATATGCGGAGAATGATTAAAAACTATAAGCAGCATTGGTAATGCGGTTTGGCTCTGCTCTTGACTGTCCAGGAAACTGACAGATGGTGATGTTGTTATTTCGAGGAAGAACAGATTTGGTAAAGATTCATAGTTCATGGAAACAAGACTAGACTTGGTGCAGAGGGTAACATTGCTGTGCCACCGCTTCAGGGTCCCTGGTTCAATCCTGAGCTTGGGTTACTGTCTGTGTGGAGTTTTCCCCATGCTCTTGTGGATTATCTCCAGGTTCTCTGGGGTTCCTCGCAATTCTTAGTACTACAAAGACTTTCTTAGAGTAGTCTTCTCAAGATAAGGTCTGGATCCACCATGGCCAGAACAGTGTGCTTAGTAAAAAATAAATGAACTTGCTTTCATGTATCTAATCACAGACACATCCCTGCTTGTATCCCTGTGTTTTCTTGTATACCCGTGGGTTAGCTTAGACTGATTTGTCAGGGTCTTTCAGGTGACATTTTTTAGGTCACTGCTGATGTCAGACCACTTAATGTAGATGTAAAGAAGTGCACATTTTAATGCACGTCCAAGAGATACAGTATCTCACAAAAGTGAGTACACCCCAAACATTTTTGTAAATATTTGATGATATCTTTTTATGTGACAACACTGAAGAAATGACACTTGGCTGCAATGTAAAGTAGTGAGTGTACAGCTTGTGTAACAGTGTAAATTTGCTGTCCCCTCAAAATAACTCAACACACAGACATTAATGTCTAAACCGCTGGCAACAAAAGTGAATACACCCCTAAGTGAAAATGTCCAAATTGGGCCCAATTAGCCATTTTCCCTCCCCGGTGTCATGTGACTTGTTAGTGTTACAAGGTCTCAGGTGTGAATGGGGAGCAGGTGTGTTAAATTTGGTGTCACTGCTCTCACACTCCCTCATACTGGTCACTGGAAGTTCAACATGGCACCTCATGGCAAAGAACTCTCTGAGGATCTGAAAAAAAGAATTGTTGCTCTACATAAAGATGGCCTAGGCTATAAGAAGATTGCCAAGAGCCTGACACTGAGCTGCAGCACGGTGGACAAGACCATACAGCGGTTTAACAGGACAGGTTCTACTAGAAGTTGAGTGCACATGCTCAGCGTCCTATACAGAGGTTGTCTTTGGGAAATAGACGTATGAGTGCTGCTAGCATTGCTGCAGAGGTTGAAGGGGTGGGGGGTCAGCCTGGCAGTGCTCAGACCATACACACTGCATCAAATTGGTCTGCATGGCTGTCGTCCCAGAAGGAAGCCTCTTCTAAAGATGATGCACAAGAAAGACCTCAAACAGTTTGCTGAAGACAAGCAGACTATGGACATGGATTACTGGAACCATGTCCTGTGGTCTGATGAGACCAAGATAAACTTATTTGGTTCAGACGGTGTCAAGCGTGTGTGGCGGCAACCAGGTGAGGAGTACAAAGACAAGTGTGTCTTGCCTTTGTCAAGCATGGTGGTGGGAGTGTCATGGTCTGGGGCTGCATGAGTGCTGCCGGCACTGGGGAGATATCAGGTCATTGAGGGAACCATGAATTTCAACATGTACTGTGACATACTGAAGCAGAGCATGATCAGTATGCAGTATTCCAGCATGATAACGACCCCAAACACACCTCCAAGACGACCACTGCCTTGCTAAAGAAGCTGAGGGTGAAGGTGATGCACTGGCCAAGCATGTCTCCAGACCTAAACCCTATTGAGCATCTGTGGGGCATCCTCAAACGGAAGGTGGAGCAGCACAAGGTCTCTGACATCCACCAGCTCCGTGATGTGGTCATGGAGGAGTGGAAGAGTACTCCAGTGGCAACCTG
The DNA here is from genome assembly GCF_001660625.3 of Ictalurus punctatus. Classification (NCBI taxonomy): domain Eukaryota; kingdom Metazoa; phylum Chordata; class Actinopteri; order Siluriformes; family Ictaluridae; genus Ictalurus; species Ictalurus punctatus. The sequence goes on from NC_030416.2 coordinate 33,232,374, forward strand.
TGAAGCTCTGGTGAACTCCATGCCCAAGAGGGTTAAGGCAGTGCTGGAAAATAATGGTGGCCACACAAAATATTGACACTTTGGGCCCAATTTGGACATTTTCACTTAGGGGTGTACTCACTTTTGTTGCCAGCGGTTTAGACATTAATGGCTGTGTGTTGAGTTATTTTGAGGGGATGGCAAATTTACACTGTTATACAAGCAGCACACTCACTACTTTACATTGTAGCAAAGTGTCATTTCTTCAGTGTTGTCACATGAAAATATCTAATCAAATATTTACAAAAATGTGAGGGGTGTACTCACTTTCGTGAGATACTGTACATGATGCGAGTCCATTCTCCAAACATCTCTATTAGCATTTTCCCAGGAGTCATAGTCACAGTTTATGGCCAGAGTCCAAGCTGAGGAAGAAGAAAATACTGAGATAATCCATTCTCATAAACATGAGAACCCAGGCTACTTTAAAGAAAATCACAAGACGAATTGCTATGGAAAACAATTCTACAACTAGAATTGTAGTTAATACACATGCAATGCTTCACAAATGCATGCAGTAATGTATATAAGGAAAACTGTAGAGGATAAACAGAATAAATTGTGCTCAAAATATGGGGGTAAGCAGGCATTCGGTCAGGATAGATCTTTCATTGGTCTTTTCTGAGTGGCAAATGTTCAAGTAGCTGTAATTATTAATGAAGCATTAATAAGAATTCCTGGAAGTAAGTTTTCCAGATTAATCGAGTGTTATTGGGATGATCTTTATATGAGCTGATTTAAGTGAGTTGCTGATTTATTGGGTGTAAGTCCATTGAGAAGGAGATGACCAGCCACCGTTTGAAGTCTAAAGGACTGTTTCTCAGAACGCGCTACAAAATTGAATGCAACCATGAACAAAATAAGTACAACGTGTCATTTTTTTAATAAGTAGAAATGTGTTATTATTGGCAAATTGCTGTGGTATAAGAGTAATAAAACACGTCATGATATGATGATATGGGAAAATGATCATCTTCTGGGTGGTACCAGTAACCTCACTGCAAACTGAGCTGCATCATCACCCCAACAATGATTATTTTCCTATAACAACCAATCACAAAGTGTTTTATTCCTTAATTGGCTAGGGAACACGATTGGACAATGCTCTGCTCTAACAAAACAAAAAAAGAGTTCCTCAAGGGTTCTTTGGATAGTCAAGAGTTAATGCTGTAAACCTAAAGAGTGCCAGGTTTATTTTTTTCCATTTGTTCGAAGAATGTATATTCAGCATGATTTTTCAAAAGCTACACATAAGGTAATGATCAAAATAATGGTCACTGCATCTCAGCGTGTAGATCTAATTGATTTTCAAGGCAGTATCTCATCAAATTCTAGTTATTAATATCTTTTTCACTGTGGTACTTGGAGTACATGAGAAACCCTCAAGGATCTGTTTAAGGAAAGTGGTACTTTTGGTCTTTTAAATACAGTACATCAAACTATTTTGGGAGTGAGCAATAACAAACCACCAAAGGACTCTTTGACTGGCTTTTTTTTATTTTATTTTTTTTAGATAAGACGCATGTTATATATTAAGCTGATCTCTGTGATGGATGTCCTAGTCTTGTTACACGTTCTGCTTGTGTGTTTTAACCAGTGACTGTGACATTCGATCAGATCTTAGGTTATAGTATTTTCGAATGAGGTGAATGACATTAAACCGTGCAATATGGCGGTTCTCAAGGACCAGACTTAAGAAAGACTGATCTAAGCATGGCCTTTTAAAAAGTCAGGATTTTGATCAAGTCGAATTGCTTAAATAACTTAGTAAATGTAAAAAAAAAAAAAAAAAAGGTCCAGATGTGCTTGTTGTCCCTAAGCATTTTTGCAGTATCCTAGAGTGTTAGCTTGATGTGAGGTGTTAAAATGGTGCCGTTGTATAGAGCAGTCATTTTAGATGTGCCCTCTATAATCACGAGAGGATTAATGAACGATGTGTGAACAGCCCTCACAGCCTGACATGATCCTACCTAAGACACTCATTAAAATCAGATCACAAGCATCTTTCTCACACCCAGTTTCCCTCTGGCTCTTGCCTTTTTCTTTGTGTATGTTCTTTCGAGTATCAAGATATCGTTCACTATCTTTGTCTATTCTCTCATCTTCTGTCATAACCCACAGTTATGGTCTGACTCTCCTTTTTTTTTCCTTTCAGGGCCAGGTCACATTATCCCTCTGAAGCAGCCTCTTGTCTGCCCTCTTTATTTGATGCATTATGTATAAAAGTACTTGGGGGTTTTTTACGGCCTCTTTTGCCTTTTTAAGCCATTATCTCTGCACTTTTTATTATCACGATAGAGGGGTTAATCAAGTGGGATTGGCACTGAGCCATTCAAATGTACTCCAAACACTTGAGGCAATGCACTCCAGCGCCTGTTTGACTGACCTGGAACCATTTGAACCGTGTGCATGTAATGTGTGATGTGGCATTTCAGACTGAGGCCCTGGTCATTGTCGTGAGTGTGTAACAAGCGTGAACTTTGAACATGCATTGTTGTGGAAGCAATGCTGTGGTCAGGCTGGACCACCTATACAAAACATGGCAAAACTGGGCCATGATGGTGGGTTAACCGAGATTTAGCAACAGATGGTGCTGATCCCGAAAGCTGATATTGTGTCTGCTTTTTGGTGCATCTGTTTGATCAGATGGCCGTAATGGATTGGGTTCAGATGTGGGTTCAAACAAGCACACACACACAGTGTATCATCGCTAAAGACATCTGTTTAATATAGCTGAAAAAATGCAGTCTATGTGTAAGAATTCAGTTACCATGACCCCAAAAGCATTTAAGGCACAAACATTCTAAATGTTTCTTGAGGATTTTTAAGTGGTTTTCATTTATCATTATTTATTCATTGACGGTAGTTAAGCCAGAAATGAACTATCATTCAAAGAAACGTGTCTTAAAAGAGGCCTGGGGGATGGATACATTTCATCGTCTCTGTTTCAAGACAGCGTCCTCCTTGCAGCATAATGGCCATGTGACCCTGCCAATGGCTCAATCGCTAGCCTGGATCACATTGCACCATCTGTAGGTCCACCTCAATCTGTTGGTCTGGTTTGTTTATTCAAACTTGGCCAAAAACACTTTTCACAATAATACCATATCTGTCCAGCAACCATCTTATATCCATGACCGTTCAGGGCCCAGGCTCATGTAGGGCTTGATGCAATTGCTTCTGGTACTAGAATGGCACCTGGAAACTTTGGAGACTTCTTTCTATGTATAAGTCAGCTTTGTGGGATATTAAAGCGGCTAGATGAATTTGTGTTGAATGGAGTTGTAGGGAGAAGTACAAGAACCTTCAAATGGGGCTTGGGAAATTTAAGGAGAGGCTGAGGAATTAATGTCTGAAAGGGTGCAGAGAATAGTTGTGTGGAAGCTGAATGGCAGTGAAGGGTGGCTGATAGGGGGCAGAGTTGAATTAAAAAGAGGTTGAATCTAGAGAGCTGAATTTGGGTTTAGAGGAGTTGTAGGAATGCTGAATTGGTGGCTGAGATGAGTTGTAGGAAGGCTGAATTGGTGGTGAAGTGGAGTTGTAGGAGAGCTGAATTGGTGGCTGAGAGGAATAGTAGGAAGGCTGGATTGGTGGCTGAGAGGAGTTGTAGGAAGGCTGAATTGGTGGTTGAGATGAATTGTAGGAGAACTGAATTGCTGGTTGAGAGGATTTGTAGGAAGGCTGGATTGGTGGCTGAGAGGAGTTGTAGGAAGGCTGGGTTGGTGGCTATGAAGAGTTGAAGCCATTTTGAGGGGGCAGCAAAGTATTTTGTTAGTGCTGGCCCAGTAGGCTGTTCTGACTGACAGCTCCCTGCTGATGGAGCTAAAAACATGGCTAGCTGAAAATCTGTCTCGCAGGCTGCAGGGCCATCTGGACCGTACACGCATTAAAAGGTTGGACACTGTTTGAGGCGACATTGCAAAGCTGTGCACAGTTCTTCTTGCAGGGAGGGGCTTTGTCAGCAAGAGTATTGTTTTTGTTAGCAAGACAAAGGTCAACTAACTGTAAAAGCAGGGCAAGGGGAAGAAACAAAGTGCAGGTCCTTCATGCCTCACAGACCTTCATGCCAAGACAGAGATAAAGAGAAGGAGGAAGAAGGAAACTTATAGTGTCACATACAGGGTAAAAAGGAGAGAATAAAAGACAGAGATGCAGAGAGGGCTTTAATAGACCAGATTGCTCAAAACAAACAGAAGTGAAATGACTGTGTCTGAGCCCTGCACTCTAAGATTTTCCAAAACTCCCTTGGCAAGGTTTTACCGTTGAAAGGATACCCACTTTTATAAGGTCCCCCTTGGTGGCAGGCACAAGCATGATACAGCACCGGTGAGACACTATAAAAACTTACTGAATGAATTGTTAAATACCTCTATAAAGAAATATAAGACAGGGTTTAGTTTTTTTTCTGTAGCCATGGCTGCTCTGCCAGGCCCTGATAAGGTACAGAGAGAGTGTGAGGGTGGAGAGACGGTGTTTTTCCACGCACAACAGTGTGATTGGATTCTCAGAACTGCAGACAACCATCATTGCTATGCAGCTAATAATGCATGTTAATACAATGACAGGAGTTAATTGTATGTGTATCAAAACATGAACACTGTTTCTGCAGCAGAATTTCAGCTGCATCTGCTCAAGATTTATTAACTTGGTACATTTACAAAAAGGCGGCCCGCTCATCCTGTAATGTCATGAATCATTTAATGTCTCAATAACAAAGATGTTTTCTTATTTATTAATGTAATATCTAGAGAGACATGAATTAACATCCTGGGCATGCCCACATATCATTCTCGCTAACGTCTTCTTGTGAGATCCTGTTCTGTGTAGATCTGCTCACTATTGCATGATTATTTCTTCTATGAAGTCTTCCATGTGTTTCCTTTGTCATTCGAAGCCATATGTTTTGATTCCAGCAGTGGCTCATGACCATATATTTTGGTGGGTTGGAACAACATTAATAACAATATAGCCTCGAATAAAATTAAGTTGAGAGGATATCATCCTTGGCTACTATCTAGTTAATGTTTAGAGTAGACACTTTTGTAACCACTAGGTGCAATAATAAATATATGAAGCTAGGGGGACAGTGACCGCTCCGCCCAACAATTATAGAAAAGTAATCAAATCAATAGAAACAGCTGGCTTATATCTGGCAAATAGCAACATTTTTTTTAAAAATTGTTGGTCACTCAAAGGAAAGTCATTTGTGTTTGTACGTAATTTAAAATGTATGGAATTGTGATAGAGGACTTTATGAATATTAAATTTTTTTGAATGGCAGGTATACATGGTGTGCCTCACCTGTTACTATGGACAAGCCACCATAGTCCTCAGTCCCTTGTGTTTCTAGTGTTTCCCCAGTATTCACCTTATTTACATGTTATTTACATAATGGATCACAATGATGAATTTGCCATGGCTGACCTTGTGCTCTGGGCTTTTGGACAGTCACTATAATGTCAAAATAAAAAGACAAAAAATATATATATATATCCAAGCTTGTCTGGCTCCAAATAATTTACAAAGTGAGTCAATAGTTGTTAAAAAAAAAAAAAAAAATTAAAAGACTATCATATTAGGCTACTCTTCCTTAAAACTTATCTAACCAACTTTGTTGTATCTGCCAAACTTTTGAATCTAACACCGTCCCTACCGAATGCTAATCACCACTCAAGAACTCCTTTCAATGCCAGAGCCCTTGGACTAACCTCAGTTCCCAGAGGAGAGCCTTCTGGGTCAGGGAGCAGTGGAGAAAATTTCCCGGCTGACATTTTTGTTCCTGGTACAATATTGACTTCTGAAGGGAGACAGCAGCATCACTGCAGCTGACATTTTGCATTAGCTGGGAAATAAATGTGGTGGCCACTGATAGGGACAGCAGCAGTAGAGCTGTACTTTTAAAATGGTGTTGTAATGCAGCAGCAAGACCTGACTGACTAGATTATTATTTGGTTGTGTGTTGCAATGTACACACCTCAGTGGACCAGAGGCTGCCTTATTATAATGTATTATTATTCAGAAATGCTTAACGTCTAACACTACTACTACTTTTAAAGACTACTACTTATACTACTACTACAACTACTACTGCTACTGTTTTAGAGTTTCTTGTATGAAATTAAAGTCTCTTAAACTCAAATTGAAAAGACATAAAGTTCCCTGCTTATAATCGTCCAAATAAATATGACTGAATATTGGCAACTGTAACCTAGTAATGCTTTAATGATTCATTTATGTATTTAAATAAGACAACTGTGAAATGACTATGTATTGTTTTGCACACCTATAAATTTACAAATGTGTGTGTGTGTATTCTTTGATGATATATGCATTAAGCTGTATATCATTTACATGGTATAGTATTTTACTTCTCATAACAACTGATGTAAAATTGATTACACTGAGTCACCAGTTTAACGTTTACTGCAGGATTTTTCAACCAGGCGTTTGTGCTGGCATTGCAGGGGGTTTATAGATAGAAAGTGATAGAAATGTTCATTTCAAATGAAATGAATTTTTAAAATATAAAGATTTTACTTTATTTTATTTTTTTGCAAATTAAGATTGTTATAACACAAAGACAAAAATAGTAAAGATTTTCACATATATCACAAACTGAAAAGTAAAATGCTTTAAGTAAAACATTTTGCCATGTTTTAAAAAAAGTTACACTAGTCTACCTCGAGCCTCAAAGGGTACTCGAGGCAAATCCTTTCAGTCAGTGAAAAAGTTTGTGAACCCCTGACTTACTGGATTGACACACCTATTAAACTGTCAAAACAACACAGTAGTCCTTCATGCCTTATGCATTATCTGGCACTGCCTTCAGTCACTCACGGCATTTACTCTATGGTATGTTCACACCACTGTTTTGGTTTTCTAAAGTTGTGTCTAAAAACATATGCAAACTTGATGACACCCACAACCAAGTAGAAACGGATTCACTAACAAGGTCTAAGGAGGATTGTATCTTTCAAATGAGCAAAAACAACACCTCTGTCTCTAAAGGTGCGAAGTCGGGCAGAGTCAGTGCAAACACTGTATTAACACAGTATGATTTACTGCCGACTCAAAATAACTTTGGGAACAGCGATTGTGTGCAGAAATAACGGTACTGTGTGCACAGATAATGTTACGTAATTATAGCATTTACAAAGTTTAAATGCTTATCAAACGTATGCCTTTGTCTGATGACTTATTGTGAAGTTGGTTTTATATTTAAAGAGTGCTCGTTAAAAGAGTTTCAGGCACAATTTCTTTGTAAACATAACCTGATTTATAACCAGAATTCAACACTTTAAATTAAAATATCTTGAATATTGTCAGAACGATCTAGCATTTCCTATTAGAAGATTACAATAAACCCAAAATAAGATTATTAAACCTGTATTCTAGACATGTTTAACTAATTCACACTCGAAATAGTTTTGCTCGATTGGCAGATCACTTTGATCATTTTAAGCATTTATTTCTAGAAAGAATCAATAATGATCTGCCAATACAATAAGTAAATGCAAAGCTTAAAAATAGTCGAATATTTCTAGAATTTGGATTAATCATCTTATTTTGGTTTATTGCAATCTTATAATAGGAGGATATAAATACATTTGACTGTATTCAAGATGTGGTAAGATTTTATTACAATGTTTTATGCATTATGCCAAAGGCTTATTGTTACCACCCACACTGTAAAACCGGATAAGTTCATTTAACTCAAAAAAAAATCTGAGGAAACTAATTACCTCAAAATTGTTAAGTTGATAAATCAATTTATTTAAGCTAAGTACACTTAAATAGAGTTAATTTAGTTAAATATTTTGTTATATTTAAGTGTATTTGGCTTAAAGAAGTTGATTTGTCATCTTAAATATTTTGAGGTAATTAGTTTCCTCAAATTTTTGGAGTTAAATGAACTTATCCGGTTTTACAGTGCGTAAATTCCTCTTATATACCCTCTTGTTCCTCTTATCTTATGGAACATGTGTGAAAGAAGTTAGTTATCACGTGTTAAGGCAGCTATAAACTCTCTTTTATTCAATTAAACATTAAAAAATAAAATAGAAGAAAGAAGTAAACAGAAAAAACAAAGACTTTCCTGTGGTGGAAAATATTCCTGTCTGTTCCCTGACACTGGAGACTCCTTCCTTCTAAATAGTTGTCACTGAAGTTATGGAATGATGCTTTGAGAGAAGTACGTCGGTAATTGTTGGAAGTTTAAGGGTTTAAAAGGAAACAGAACACGAAATGTCCTAGTGCTTGCTGTTCAAGTCATCCCATCCCAGTAAATTTCTTCAGGCCTTTCCTGATTTCACACACCCCATCACAGCTGTGTTTGTCATTACACACACTCTCTCACTGTAACGCTTTCATTTTTCCTTTAGACTCTTTTGCTATAGAATACCTTTTTGATTGCTCTAAACATGACAGGCCTGTCTTTGATCCACTGCATTTCAGACCATTACAACTTTTTTTTCCCCATTTTTAAATAAGCAGAAAATGACACTCTTTTCATGTCTGATGAATACATATTTTGGGAAAATTATACATTTTTTTTTTTTGTAATTTCAGGAGGAATCCACTGCTTTGAATAGAACTAATGGGTCCCTAACCGTGATTTTGACAGATACCAATGATTAAGATGGACAGTTAAGGAAAAGCCTAATATAGCTGGAAAGAGGTTTTTAAGTCTGGTGACAATTTGGATGTTTGGATATGAGCTTTGAAAAAATCTTCAGCATTTTCAGGAAATCTCAGCGTGACCTCATTTCACTCTCTGAGAGTTTGGAAAAAGGTTTGGAGAGGTAGAAGGGAAAGTGTTGTTGAGTGTTTCTGGCTCAAGATAGAAATGATTTGCATCTCTCTCTCTCTCTCTCTCTCTCTCTCTCTCTCTCTCTCTCTCCTATGTCTGGCTCTGTTTCAAGTGTCACTCCAGTTTCATTTAACTGACACAAGTGCGGGCAAGCAGGAACATAACACTCAACAATGGGACATCATTTCATTGACTTTGAATATAAAAAAACCCATTTCAGTTATTTGCTCTCTCTCTCTCTCTCTCTCTCTCTCTCTCTCTCTCTCTGCATCTCTGCATGTGATCTAAACTCATCTCTGCTCCCTCCTTGCTGTATTGTACAGTCCCTTCAGGATTTCGTAGTTTTTGCAATTGCAGAAATTAACTTTTGCTGAATTTAATTTGCAGAAAATCTGTGGTAATTTTCAAAGATTACAAACAGAGTTTGTGATCTTCCAAGGCGCGACATGTGACGTCATCACAACGCGCATTCAGCCAAAGCCCTCTTCAGTTCACGTGCATTGAAAATGAGTACAGCTAAAAAGGGCTGATTTACCAACAAACATCACTGTGTTTTCATGCGATTACATTTTCACCAATTCAATTACTTGTCCGCAACAAAAGCACAAGAAAACCGCTGCAAATTTCATCGCAAATTTGACGAAAAAAAAACCGCAGCAAAATCACACATTTTTGGCCGCAACAATCACAAAAAAAATAAATAAATACTCGTACAAGAGAAATCATGTACGGACTGATTGTATTACTAGAGGGATCATCCCCTTCCATCAAACCCGAGTGTGTTGCATCCTTCCCTACATACACATACAGTACAGGTTGGATCTTCTCACCTGATCCTGGGCCTCAGGCCAGAGATATCATACACCTTCCCTTTTTGAAGAGCATCAGTGTTTGGCATCCCTCTTAATCTGTTTAATGTCACCAATAAAGGGTGTTTTATTAAGGTGACATTGGGTTTAGTGTTTAATTAGGCCTGAAAGGCATTTTAAAAAGGCTCAGCTTCTGCTATGTGTAGCTCACTCAGAGGGAATACGTCTGTTTTATGGTGTGGTAAGACGTTAATCTGTTGTTTGGATTGTTCAAATGAAGACTAGCCCAAAGCATCGGTGGTGGCATTGCACTGTATGTTAAGTTCTTTTTATCATTTAATGTGCTATTTAAGGTTAATGACGGCACTAATGACAGCACACTCAAATCTGATTGGTCAAAATGTGTTGATTATTGATTGGCTGATTGATTGATTATTTCATTCATCCATTCATTCAATCCTTGTTTCCTCCCACTGTCCAAAATATGCCAGTAGGAGGACGGACTACACTAAATGGCCCCTAGGTGTGAATCCAGAGTGTATTCCTCCCTCATACCCAGTGTTCCTGGGATAGGCCGAAGAGCCACCGTGACCTTGACCACGATAAAGCTCGTACTGAATATGAATGAATAAGTATAATACGGACCTTTTCCCCCAATCCATCTGAGTCACATTATTATTTCACTAACTCAAATAAATCGTCTAATCATAGAATATACTGTGAATGGCTGATGTTTACAGAGAATCGTTGCTAGCTGACTTATCTAATGATCTCTCAATCAGTGCTAAACAACTCATGCACAAGCGAACATCTGTTACTCATCAATTATGTATTTTTTTTTTTTTAAATCAGTTACATAAATTGTTTACACTTATACATGAAATATCTCAGGAAAACATTTTTTAAATGATATGTAGTTGCTGGAAAACATGGCATTCCTTGGAAATTGGGTTATATCTGAATGGTTTAGCATGTTCATTTTCCAGAGTACACATAAGTGGCTGTAGAACAGTCTGTACAGAAAGATTTCATCATATAGCTTGGTCTTTAATGTGTACTGTATGGTATAGCTCTACTCTATTGCTTAAAATAGCTTAGCAAAATGCTGCAGTGGTTTTTTCTTCTTTTTTTTTTTTTTTTAAACCATTCTGTGCACTCGAACTAATTCCCCAGAAAGGATTTTGCTTTAAGGTGAATTTAAGGTTGCTATAGAGAATGCTAATTCTGTATTCCATGAAAACTTGTAAATTTGTACAAAAATAACGTAAAAGTGTGTTGGTAAGTTGTTCAGACACTACAAGCCTCCAGAGCAGCTTTAATGCATTGATCCTGGAACTCTCTAGAACTGTACTGGAATGATGAACGCCGTTCTTCCGAAAGATATTCCCTCAGCTAGTGTTTTGATGACGGGATCGCTTTATAACTCATCACTCCTAAATCTCCTATAGGTTTTCACACATGGTGAGTGTGAAGACCTTAGCATATGATTTATTTAAACTTTGACATTTAATGAGCTTTCGGGAGCTGTTAATTGGGGGCGGAGTCATACTGGAAGTGGCCCCTCCCATCAGGATATAACATTTTCATCGTAGAAGAATTTTGTATTGATTTGCAATACACCCCCCCCCCCCCCCCCCCCCCGACCCACCCACTTTAACGTACAGAAATCCCCATATATTCAAGTTATGGCTCTGTATGTAGCTAATGTGTTTAATATCATTACTATATAATCTTCACTAGGTGTTTGGATTGCTTATTTAAGCCACTTAGTTGAACTTGTGTAACATTTAAATAATTTTGCCAAGTGTCATCAGTTTCAAAAAGTTTCAGGCATGCCAGGGAAGGGTTCTTATCATCACTTGCAATTCCACTTTCTCACCGCCATGAGCCGTGAACGTCCTCTACAAAAACACACACTCACAGTGAAAGAGAGTGAAAGGCAGACACAAAGAGAGCAAGACAGGAGGAACCTGATGACTAAATCGATGCTCTATAATGCCCATTACAAATTGTTGTTTTTTTTTCCCCTCAAAAATAATGCTTTGTTTATCATGGGCAGAGCTAAAGGGTGAAGCATGGCCACCCCATGGCCCTCCCAGTAAGACAAGAGAACATTGTTTGCTGGAAGTTTTAAATTTATTATTGTCATCGAGCAAGTTTAGCTAGCTAACACAGAAGTGAAATATTCCCTGGCCCAACAAACAAACTGAACCCAACAAACAAACAAGTAACAATGTTCAGGCAAAATCTTTTTTTTACATTAATGATAACCATCATTTGGAGGCATAACATTGGATTGGATATCTTCAGTTTGTTATTAGCTACCGCTAGCTAATTATATTGAATTCTCAACGCTAGTATTTTTTTTTTTGCCCTAGCCCCAGTAAAGTCATAGGGTTTAACCTGGCTACCCCACTGTAAATGGTCTGGCTAGGCAACTGCTGTTCTGTATTGTACTGGCTGCCTGGCTAACACCCATGGCTCCTGCTATTCCATAATCCTTATTAGTTATGGCGTATGTGTTTTTATGTGTGTGAATGTCCCCACTGGGGTCTAAGCTGCTAATTGCTACACGTAATAGCACATATTTTTTGAACCAGAAGCTGTGTGTGGTGTGAAGTATGAGTCAGTGTGTGTGTGTGTGTGTGTGTGTGTGTGTGTGTGCTCATGCAGGTTGGCTGAACATCTGTCCTACAGCCTGGGCAGGATTGAATCACACCCATTTTGTGAATTCAGGGACAGAGGCCAGACTATTTTTCAGACGGTTGGGTTTTTCCAGCGGTTGCTGCTCAGACCGTCACCACCCCCCACTCACACACACACACACACACACACACACATATGCCACACACACAGCAGTGGACAGATGGTACATCTGAGAGTATGTTTATATCCCGCTGAATAATTCACTTGGCTTCATGGAGGTGGAAGTAGCTTAGAAAAGATGTGTCCATAAGCACACGTTTTCTTACACAAATTACTCCGACATTTAGCATAACTCTATAATAATGGGAGAAGCACCAAGAGCTGGATTTTTATATGATTCTGAAGCAACGAGATGACTCTTAACGATAATGAATGCATTATGGGTTGTGTGTTACAGGACTTTGCAGACGCCGTGTTTCATTTGGTGATGGAGAAATACAGCGAACTGATTGGCTGCTCCACCCTGATGCACGCATGTCACAAAGGCCTGGCGGGTATCATCATGACCAGAGGTAGGCTCTGATACAGGGGCAGAAATGTATGATAAAAGTTAGACATGTCTGATAAAGGCATGAACGTCTGTTATAGAAACAACAATGTCTGATATAGAACCAGCAATGTCTAATACAGAGGCAGGAGGATTTAAAACAGAGGCAGGAGCTTCTGATTTAGAGGCTGGAATGTCTTATACAGTGGCAGGATTTGCTGAGACAGAGGAACAAATGTGTGACACAAAGGCAGGAATGTCTCATACAGAGGCAGAAATGTCAATTTTGAGCACAAAATGTCACGGTTTTCACAGTTACTAAGTAAAGTATACAGAGGAAGGAATATCTGATATAGAGGCATGGATGTATGATACACAGGCAGGATTGTCTGACATAGAGGCAGGACTGTCTGAAATAGATGTAGGATTGTCCGACATAGAGGCAGGGATGTATGATACACAGGCAGGGCTGTCTGGCATAGAGGCAGGACTGTGCAATATAGAGGCAGGGCTGTCCGACATAGAGGCAGGGCTTTCCGACATAGAAGCAGGACTGTCCGACCTAGAGGTAGGGCTGCCCAAAATAGTGGCAGGACTATCCGACATAGAAACAGGGCTGTCCGACATAGAGACATGGCTGTCCGACACAGAGACAGGGCTGTCCGACATAGAGACATGGCTGTCCGACACAGAGACAGGGCTGTCCGACATAGAGGCAGGGCTGTCCGACATAGAGACAGGGCTGTCTGACATAGAGGCAGGGCTGTCCGACATAGAGACATGGCTGTCCGACACAGAGGCAGGGCTGTCCGACATAGAGGCAGGGCTGTCCGACATAGAGACAGGGCTGTCTGACATAGAGGCAGGGCTGTCCGACATAGAGGCAGGGCTGTCCGACATAGAGACAGGGCTGTCCGACATAGAGGCAGGGCTGTCTGACATAGAGGCAGGGCTGTCCGACATAGAGACAGGGCTGTCCGACATAGAGACAGGGCTGTCCGACATAGAAGCAGGGATGTATGATACACAGGCAGGGCTGTCTGGCATAGAGGCAGGACTGTCTGACATAGAGGTCGGGGTGTCCAACATAGAGGCAGGACTGTCTGACACAGAGATAGGAATGATGGATATAAAGGCAGGAAAGTTTGATATAGAGGCAGAAATGTCTGATATAGAGGCATAGAGACATCATAAACAGCATATAAAAATGCTGCACAGAAAATAGACTTTTTAGACTGCAGAATAATGAAGATAGCAGCAGCGAGTTTACCAACTGGATTTTACAATATTACAACCTAAAAACTGGCAAAGATATGCTGTTTGATCTGTGGATCAATAATAATAATAATAATAATAATAATAATAATAAGTGACCCTTTCACAGTTTATTCCACTAAATCTATAAATTTTTAAGAAATTGTAAAACTATTGGCATGGCAGAAGATTAGTAGTCTAAGTCAGGGGGAAAATATATATTTACTGATTGTTCCAAAAGCTCTTTATGGTCTATGATCCTGTACTTAAGCTGCTCTGGAGCAAGGTCATAATTCATCATTCATTATGCCGATATAGCCCAGTGAAAATTAAACCTCTGTAATAAGACAGGAAATACAAAGTAGAGTCAAACTAAGCTCAAAAATATCTAGTTAACCAATAAATTTGCTTCCTGAACCTTTAGCTGGTGTGATGATCTCTCCGGCTTGTAACATTTCTATAATCTTTACGTTCAGAGCGCTATCATGATCATTTCCCAGCATCGCTATCCTATATGAATCCTCAGTTTAGACTTGATCAGGTAGTCATATTTCTCTCTCTCTCTCTCTCTCTCTCTCTCTCTCTCTCTCTCTCTTTCTGTGTGTGTGTGTCAGAGTAATTTCTAGACTTGTGTATTAATAAGGCTGTTATCTTCAAAGATCCAGGCACGGGCAGGCTGGGTGTTTGTAGCAGGCTAGCAGACATGCAAAACTTCACAAAAACACTAGGAGCTCTGTTCCTCTCTCTCTGAACATCTACTGGACACGCACCAGCGGAATATTAATGCATCTCCATCTTTGAACTGCTGCATTTCCTCAATCTCATTCCCTCAAAAGGAGCCTTAGTCGAGGTTTCACAGCAGCTCACCGGCCCCTTTATTGAGTTGTTTCATCCAGGAAAGGCGCAAGCATACAGACTTGAATGTGATTCTGAATAATCTCATTTAAGCCTGGCCTGCTGCCGCCGCTTGGGTATTTGGTTTTGAACATCAGATGAAGCGATGTTAGAGGGGATGGAGCGTATTCGGTTACACTTGGGACATGCCTGACAATGTTACGAGCGACTCACAGGTTCAGCTGGACACACTGATACAGAGAGTTATTGCTTCAGTGGGGATGTGATATTAAAAACAACATCTGGTGCCCAGAAACTTTTCATCTATAAAGTTGTTTATGAGTGTGTGGTGTGTGTTTTCTCTGTTCTCGGAATGTAATATTTTGAAGTAATGGAATTGACTTTCAGAAATGAAATGGAGTTCAGGGTGATATTGCATGGAATTTTTCAAATTGCTTTTCCTTATTTACCCTCGACCGGTCTGTGCTCGGATCGCGTAGTTAACCTGGTAGTCGTTTTGCATACAGTTATCCACCGAATGCACGCATGTACATCTGAATGAGAAACTGAATACGACACAAAGCGCAACACAGTCTTGTGTCAAAATTTGTGGCTGTTTACATGCGGTCTAAGGTTGTGTTAGGAGTTTAGTTTGTACGAAATCACCCTGAAATTTGAATTCATCGCGCAGTGCTGTCGAATTCTCAACTCTGATTGGTCTTGAATTGTCGATTAATCTTTTCTGACAGCAGTTGCCAGTGCTGGCTCAAATTTAGCCTGTTACCCAAAAACACTTAAAATTCAACATAGAAGCAAATACTCACATCTCCGAACTCAGTTGGAGATAGAAAAAAAGACGCCAGCCGTGAGTGAGAAGAAGCAAGGGGTCCAGATTTATTGGTTCCGTTCCACCACAAGAGATTCACACCGATGAGAATTCTCAGAAGTGATCTGACACCCGGAGCTCAAGCTCCAGTATTTATACTGTATTTACACAGTAGATAACCGATATATTTCAGAAAGACTATGATATCGATACCAATAGGGTTAAAAAGAGCTCATCTACATTACCATTATGTTTTGAAAAAGGGCTTTCCAATTTACCATTAGGTTCGAAAGTAGAGAGAGACAAAACAATTTAGAAAGACCTTGGTCTCACTATTATCTCGCGGGGGCAGCTTGACTCAGCTCCGCTTATAAATGGCTCCTCATGGTCTTCTCTTAAAATTAAGGCCTTCCTTGCGAGACAAGAATCTTCACCATCTGAATTATGAGTAAGTTACATTTTTCTGTATTTCTAGTTTATAATTTATTTTCATATTTGCTCTATATCTCTATTTAATATATAGTTATACCAGCTACAAGGCTCTCGTTTTAATACATTATAACTTCTATAGAAACTTGTACAGGGACTTGTATGACAGAGGATCCACATAACAACATGTAATTGCTGCTCTAGTGAAGTTTTCGGTAAAGAAACGTTAATTTAACATTTCTGGAAGGACCTTCAAGCTTTGTACAGTACCAGTCAGAGCTAAAGCGCAAAAACTTTGGAGTTTGACACATTGCAATTTCTCCACTTCATCACACAACCCTGTTGTTGATTATTTTCCTATAACAGCACACCACCAAGGGTTTTATTTCTCACATATCATATCTTTTTTTTTTGTATCAATATTTTTATTATGATCAAATTTAAGCAAATAAAGACTACAAATCTAATGAACTACTGTATGTACAAATCGATGCCAAGAAATCTCCCTATATTGAAATAAAAGTGGTTGGTTAGGTAGAAGAGATGAGCGAGATCAAGGCTTTAATTCGTCCAACGATACCTCAGTGATTTCCGTCAAGCTTTGAATAGTCGTATCTCTCACATATCATTTCTTACAGTTGTTTCACGAGATCAGGTTTGAGAGTGTACAGTACTATAATATACATGTTCCTGTACTTTATATCTGACACTACAATGATCTCTGTACAGGTAAAACATAAAGCTCGAGAATGATATTACTTTGCTCTGACTTATTATTTATGTAAACTAAATACTTATTTTCTGAACACTGGATGTACTGTACTGTGCTGTTTTAATTTATTAATGCGCATGTAAATCACTTCACCTCTACTGACCTTTGCCTTACATTTAACTCATAAGGAGAATAGGTTTCATGCTAATCTTTCATCAATATTTTTTGCCCATTTTTGCCAACACAATATAGAGACATAGCCAAACCTAGAAGAGATATATAGAAAAAAAAGCATAATTTAAATTAAAAAGTATATAAGCCAATCAGACAGAACATTAAAACCACTGAAATGTGAAGCGAATAATATTGATGATCCTGTTACATTGGAACCTGTCATGGGGTGGGATATATTTATTAGGCAGCAAGTGAACAGTCAGTTCTTGAAGTTTGTGTGTTGGACGCAGGAAAAATGGGTAAGTGTAAGGATCTGAGCGACTTGTAAGCGACAAATTGTGATGGCTAGATGACTGGGTCAGAGCATCTCCAAAACGACAGGTCTTGTGGGGTGTTCCCGGTACGCAGTGGTTAATACCTACCAAAAGTGATCCAAGGAAGGACAACCGGTGGACCGGTGACAGGGTCATGGGCACCCAAGGCTCACTGATGCGTGTGGGAAGCGAAGGCTAGCCCGTCTGGTCCGATCTCACAGAAGAGCTAATGTAGCACAAATTGCTGAAAAAGATCAAAAGAGGTTTTGTGGAGTCCGTGCCTCGACGAGGCAGAGCGGTTTGGCGGCTCAAGGAGGACCTACACAATATTAAGAGAGTGGTTTTAATGTTATGGCTGACCGGTGTATATTTAAGCATGTTGAGACAGACATCTTTCAGTCTAGAGCGAGCCAGATGTTTCCGTACGATTTATTTGTCTCATGTGAAACGCACAACTCATTCAGAAACTGTGTGTGTATTGGGGCTAATTAAGCTCAACCAGGATGTAAAATTTCCCCTGGCGGATCTATCGTAGCCAGAATAGATTGCAGAAATGGTCTTTTCTCCGCCTCTGGTGGATTATTGCTCCACTTACTCCACAGAATAGGAGCTTACGGCAATAATGCTGGACTTGTTGAAGACTGGTTGAGTACTGGAAATGGAGATTTTGTTGAAAAATGATCAATGCTTTTTAAAGACAATTATTAGCAATAAACAGTGCGAAATGTAAACTAAGGTTTTCACGCCAACGTAGATTCTTATACATCTATATGCACCAGTTCTCTCTGAGTCAATGTTGTGAAGTTTTGTAAAGAAATCAGCTGGTAAATAGGTTGCTCCAAGCACCTTGGGGAACTGAAGTTCTATCTGAATGATATGTAATATGTAACACCCCTGCCAATCACAGCGACACTAGACAATTGTGGGTGTCTGGGAGCTCATGTACAGTATGCAGAAAATGGCAGATTTCTTCTGAATGTGTTAAGCTGCTCTGTGACACAGCATGAGTAACAGTCTGAAGAGATGTGAAAGTGGGTTTTCACATGTCTCTGAGGAAGCATGTGCTAGACTTCACCCTCCTCCGATTAGTAGCTGGTGTGTGATAGTGGAGAGTAGCTAATGCGTGGGAATGGACAAGACCAAATTGAGGAGAAAATGGAGGAAAAATGATTTGAATTTGGATCTATCATTTAATATATGCTTTCTTTAATGGTATAAAAAATGTCTGTAACATTTTTATTTTTGTCTGAAAATTAAATTTAGCTGTTTTCTACTGACATACTAGTCTATATAAGACAACATTTTATACAGTTGTACTATTTGAACACCAGAGGTCTCAATCTGTGCAACCCATAGAGTTAATACACACGCACACACATATCTATCTATCTATATATATTAGTATATATCTCTCTATATATATACAAATATATATATATATATACTGCATTCTGGTCACATGATTGCGTTCTCAAAATGGCCGACACACATTATACATAAAACAGTTACACAACGATGTTATAACAGTTTAAAAGGGCACTTCAGTAGCTCTTCACCAGCTCTTCACCAGTCCCACACCACTGTGATCTACAGTGTTCAAGAATGAGATCGCCAGAAGTTGGGCATTTTCGCCGACTTTGGAGCTCTATTTACGGTTAAAGTGATGCCTTGGGTGCTGCTATAGAGCTCAGTCATTTTCAATCCATCATTTTCCCAAATCAAAGGCTTTATTTATGTAAACAGAATTTTGTAAGAATTTATAAAGTTATTTATTTATTCATTTTTAAGAATCAGTAAACGTGTAGCACAATTTGTGTACAATATTACACCATTGTTTTTTAATGTAGTTATATACAGACAAAAATGCTAATGAGATAAATACACACACACACACACACACACACACACACACACACACACACACATATATATATATATATATATATATATATATATATATATATATATATATAAAAAAATACATTTATGATTCAGAAACAAACAAGAGAGTCTTTTCTGTCCTGTGTTTTTTGTTCCATTAAAATTTCGTTCAAAATATTCTGAGAACCGAATTGGATCAGATCATGAAGTCAGAATGGTGAATCGAATTGAAACATGACCAGAGTGTATCGTTACACCCTTAATTACTATATTAATCTGTTATAACACATTTATAACAAAGCAACTCAGCTGTAACTCGCACTCAGTGTACCCATGATAGGTCCACCAGGACCCTGACCAGGATAAAGCACTTGCTAAAGATAAACGAATTAATGAATGTACGAAGGAAAATGTCACTCCACACAAATGCTACACACATCATAATGAGTGCATGTTCCTAATTCCTATAAATGGTGCAATTAAGAATTATTTTTGTCACTTCAAACTGAGCTTGTGTGTCTGCTAAACTGAGATAATCACGGTTACGATTTTGTTTACCTGGAAACACAAGCCAAGTTCACATGGTGGATGGGTTGGGCTCCATTCACACTGCTCACTGATGCTGTAACTGTCTTTGTGAGGACCTTCCATTCACATAATGCAGGTACCTAATGCTATGCCTCACCTACTTTTAACCTTAACCTTATCCTCAATAACCAAAAGAACCTTCGGTAACCTTTAGCCTTATTTTGAAATATTTATCAGATATTCCTCTTGTTTTGAGTCCACCAAAAACATGCCGACACACACGGCATAAGGTGACCTGTGCGGTAGGTAAATAAGGCCAGATTGCTGTTCACCTTTGTGGCAGACCCGCTAGAGTCACATGTTCTCCTAAAGACCCTCATAATGATTTCAGTTCTAAAAGCAGAAAAGCCTGCAGGCTTGTACACATCATGAAGGAACCTTTACAACGATTTCATGCTGACACAGAGGGAAAATTAGCACACAAGTCTTTTCTCCCAGCAGCAGAGCGATCTACACAACAGCGAGAGGCGAGAGGCAAGCGACGCAGGCCGTTTAACTCACTTTATTTCCGGCAGAATTGCTTCTTGGAAACAAAGCACAGCATTTCTCTGGAATACAGTTTGGGCAAAGACAAGGGAATTGTGTCCTGGCGTTCATCTTTAGGAAGGTGCTGAGCCAGGTTTGGGTTCTTGGGACCAGTTTCGGAGGTTTAGAAACACAGCAGCTTGTATGATGGATATTGTAGATGGAAAGCTTATAGCTGTGTATGTGTGTGTACATGAGAGACTGATCGAGAGAGAGAGAGAGAGAGAGAGAGAGAGAGAAAGAGAAAGAACAAGCATAATTCATCCCATTGGCTTTCTGTCGCTTTGGCCTTTTTTTCACCCACGGATACTTAGTCACCCTCCTAGATTTGTCTTCAGTGGTTATTTAATTCATTTATCGATTTATGCTCTAGCTGAATCTCTTGTGGATCACATTGCAGTTTTTCTTCACAGAATGGAGTCGCAGTGGACAAGCCTGCACAGTGCAGTTTATAAATAATGAATGATTAAATAACACATCATTCCTGCTTTAACGTGTGTCAGGGACGAGCCGTAGGAATCGCATCGAACGGAGATACGTAAAGCTATAGCATTTCGTAGCATTTCGTTGTGAGTATGTTTGTGAATTTCCAATCATATGTGGGGAAAACAAAGTACTTAGTGCTAGCATTTAAGGTGCAAATGCATGCCACTGGGTCGGTATTCTTATCAACAGAGACACAACGTCTCTCAACAAAGCCAGAAATCATTCACTTTACTTAAAAAAAAAAAAGTAGAACCCTTAGGGGTTAATTTGGTTGCCACTTTGGGGGAACGTTTAAAGTTTTTTTTTTTTTTTATAGAACCCTACAGCAAAGTGTTTTCCTACAGTACCAGAAATATTTCCAATGAGAACCTAAAAGTGCTCGAATCCTTGAAGAACCCTATCTCAATAGCATGTGTATTACCTGAATAAGTGTGTGGTTACGAATAGTTTTCTTTCCACCAGGCATTTAAAATTACCCAAGCTGTCTTGGTACTTAGGGGAAAAGGGGTAATTTTATTGGATCATTGATAATTAAGGAATCATAGCTGCTGGAAAATAAGGCGTTTGCTTCCTTTTCCGATAGGGAAATACTGTTTTACAGACAACCAGAGTGTATGCTTTGATATTCTGCCCTTACATTCAACCTGCAAATCAAATCAAAACAAAAAAATATCGCCGCCAATTCCCCGTCTGAGCATGCAAAAAAAACAAACAAACAAACAAACAAAAATTCCAAGTGCTTTTTGCAGTTATTTGCTGTCTGATTGCAACGTCTGGTTTTATCATACATCTAAGATTAAGTCCGCACCATGCTTTCAAAATGTCCATATTCTGTGTTTCCTCAGTTTTTTGAAATGTGTTGCACACTTTTTATCAGCAATCACTTAAAACACAAAATCCGTGTTAAGCCGTTAAATTACAATGACTCCTGCGGATTTCTAGTCTCTTTTGTCACTTGCCGAATAATATCACGCTTGGACTTCTTCTCCTCCCCCCCCCCCCCCCCCACCCCCCACTCACATTAAATCACATTATTATTTTTCTTTCATGCTGTCTTTAACCTGTCTCTGTTCATAATGAAAGATATCCATGCTGTTCTCTCAGATCATGAGCAGTTGAATATCTTCAGCCGCTTTCGTTCGCTTTACACGATCCTGTTAACACTCCGTCTGCTGTCCAGCTTCATTTTTGACAGAGCTGATCAGAATCGATACGGAGCTCCTCGTGAGTCTCATAGCAGAGCAGCAGCCTGGATCATTTAGACCGTCTCTCGTTTCTTCTTCTTTTCTCCTTCCCCCTCAACAACCCAAGCTTTAACCTCTAACGCCTTTAACCCCGCTTCAATATTAGCTTTTATTATTGTTATTGCTCGCTCGCCGTGCCAGCGGCTCAAAGGCCACGGCTTCCAATCCTGCATGGGCTCTGCCTGATAAAAGCTCATATGTTGCCTCTAGCCTGCAGGTCTCAGGGAGCCAGTGAACCCTGAATTTCTGATGTGATGGAGAGATATTTTCTGCTTTATATTTTGAGGTCTGCGCATGCTGAGCCTGTCAATCCTATGCTCTCGTCTCATTGTTTCCAAATTCAGCACAAAGTCCTGTTTTCCTGCATGAGTTGTACGAGCGGGGTTCGGTTTCGGGACCAGGTGGAGCCGTGTTTGTGCCGGTGTTGTGGGTTTGGTGTTGCTGTAGTGTGTGAAAAGCGAGGGACGGAAATGCTGTGCGCACTGCAGTCACATGATCAACAGATTCTGACCAGCTGCATCCTCGGCAAACAAGCAAACAAACAAAATACATTAGTATAAAGTGCTTGTACACGCAGTGTTGTATATTACTGTGGGTTACGCCACAGTCCTGTTGGATTCTTTATTCTGATTGGTCGGAATAAAATCGATGTTGATTAACACGTTATCATATCTATAGCAACATCTTACACGCGGACTTGTATGGTGAACACACTGCATCGACTGATTTTTAAAAAACTGTGTAATTGCTGATATTGTGAAGTTTTCTACAACATTTATTTAACATTTATAGATGGAGTCTCAAGTGTCGGGGATTTGTAGCGCCGTGGCTTTGAGTTTTTTCGACACGGACTTTACATGGACTTGCTCATCTTTGTAACTGAAGACAGTATAGGAATAAGTATGGGAAGTGATTTTGAGGACATTCCACAACATTAAATGTAATAACTATAAACAGATCGAATGTGCGGCGTGTTGTTCCTGAAGAAATAAGAAATATAATTGCTGCCAAATTGCTGTGGTGTAAGAGGAATAAAACACTTCAGGACATGCAGTTATAGGAAAATAATCCACTTTAAGGTGTTAATAGTAACTGCACATCACCACATCACCTCAGGTCACATCACACCACCATGTTCTTGATAGTTTTACTATAACAGTGTTTTCAACCTTATAGAAAACATAAGAAGCTTCAGATTTTCAGATTCTGACTGGCAGTGAATATTAATTACGCATTGAAGAAGGTTCAACAATGAAAATGCAAACGTAGTTACAGTAATGTTACAATGAAACTATAATTTACTTCTATTTTTATTACTAGTACGTCTCTGTCTATCTATAATATGTATATATGTGTGTGTGTGTGTGTGTGTGTGTGTGTGTGTATATATATATATATATATATATATATATATATATATATATATACACACACACACACACACACATTTATTTATTTATTTATTTATTTATTTATTTTTAACAAATTTATGCATTGTCTTGAGCAACTGGTGCAGAAAATTCCTTCAGGATCAATAAAGTTTATCTCATGTCACATTTACTCTATATTATCTATGCATTTATATTATCGATCATTATCTGAGACATTGCTGTCAACAAAACTCCAGCTCTAATAGGATTAGTGTTGGTTATATAGTGCAAAAGTACTTCTTAGGTTATACCGTACTTCTGTATGACTGACTCACACCGTTCCTTTCACAGATTTCTGTATGTATGTGCTTTTTCCAGGGCTGGATGTGAGGCAGGCTGAAGTGGTAGCACTGGCTACAGGAACTAAGTGCATTAACGGAGAGTATCTGAGCGACCAGGGCCTGACCGTGAACGACTGTCATGCAGAAATCACAGCCAGACGAGCGTTACTGCGCTTCCTCTACTCGCACCTGGAGCTGCACCTCAGGTACATCTTCTATTCATTTTATTATCATCTCTCACACTGTAACATCTTTCACCATCCGCTTATGTTTCAAACGCTTGGACGTTTACATCAGTACAAAATTGAGCGGGAAAGATGAGGTTAAGAATTGGAAGTTGAATTTGCATTCATGGATTTTGGAGCA